>NC_064614.1:1221591539-1221894569 GCF_023898315.1 Schistocerca nitens
ACAGATGTCATGAACTACTTGGAAGAGGAAGGCTTTGCACTTGTCAATAATAAAGCAACCCACACTTACTTCTGTCATAACGGTGCAAGCACAATTGACCACATATTTGTGAACTCCAAACCTAAACCACTAGAACAACACATCATCCTGGGAGTGGAAAGGAAACACCTACCAGTGGAAACATCGCTACAACTAGAGAACACAGTAAAAAAGCGGCCGAAAAATTCAGTCAAGCTAAGGAGGAAGGCAGACATATCAGCACTGGGCAGTCTCGACACCAGTGCAATAACATTGCTGCAAGGAGAGAATGTCAATGAAGGAGCATCGTGGATAGAAGGACTCATCCTAAAGTCAACTCACACAGTAGACATCGCAAAACGGAAAGCTTAATCGTTGGCCCCTACGCAGGAGATTGTACTTTTTACAGAAGAAGAAATAATCCATAGAATTATGAGCACGAAGAACAATAAAGTATGTGACCCAGACAACATCTATAGCGAGCACCTGAAAACTACGTTCCCTGTACTAGTGATTCCCCTCACAGCGCTCCTCAATGAGTGCCTGAAACGAGGAATTGTACCAGATCAGTGGAAACATTCGAAAGTGATAATACTGTACATGGGAAAAGGTAACACGGCTGACCCAAACGCGTACAGGGGCACTGCTCTAGAGAACACTCTATTCAAGATCTTTACAACACTGCTGTGCAAGCGTCTTAGAGATATACTCGATGAGAAACTCCGCGAATCACAGTTTGGTTTCAGATGTGGGAGATGAGTGGCACAAGCTGTACACTGTCTCCAAACCGATACAAAAATGGCCGATGCGAACCGAGGGGGGAAAGCTTCATGCAATTTTCGTAGACTTCACCAAGGCGTTCGACACAATCAATAGATCCATTCTAATGAAGAAACTGGAAACTTCCTTAGGTCCAAGACATTACCTGTTGCCAGTCATTAGAGACCTCCATTACTTTTTTTACAGACTGTTGAAACCATAACTGGAACGATGAGACACTTTCCATGTGTGGAAGCTCATGGCTAAATAGCTTCCCAATATATCGATTACATATTGAAGTGATTAATATCTAGTCAGTACCGACGATGTAGTGGCATAGACGTAAGTGAAATTTGCGGAAATTTATGGTTGTAATACAACAGCAGTATGATGAACAGATGTACTGAGAGTGCAGTAACGTAGCACTGAAATTTTACGGAATCTACGAAGAGCTGCACACCAACGTGATACATTGCAGGGCAACTCTCTTTCTTGCCTGACTCAAAACACTGTGGAGCAGATGCAAATCATTTGACTGGCGATGATTTGGTCTATTTCCGTAAATATTCGAATACCAGAGCTCAAAAGCCGATGGTTAATTCTCAGATTACAAGAAAAGAATTATTTTAAAAGTGTCCTGATTTACTGAGCTGTTCGAGTCGTTGCTACCAGTGACTGTAAAATTTGCTGAATTGCTTTCATCGCCAAACAAGGGCGTCCCAGCGCGGGATGTGGGAGGTGGCTTTAGCGCTAGGAAAAGAAAAATAGCTATTTTCGCAACTGAGAGAGAGAGATGTGTCTATACAATATCAGTTTGAAGAAAGCCGCATGTGATTGATATTTACCTACAGCAAGTGAATCTCAGATCCGTTCGTCTTGAAATCTGAAAACCCATTCGCCGCTATTCTCCTAAAATGCGAGACGGCTATTGTTTCTGCAAGCTAAAAGCAGCATTGCACATTTAATTCGCGATTTTTTCCCTCATATTACCAGCCAATGTAAAAACTACCCTCCGGTATTAAAAAGATGAATATACCCAGCTGTCGTGTGTATCAGAATTTTACCTACGTACCTAACAGCAAAATATATTAATATTTACACACTGGTAACTTATAAAAACTGTACCTTCTCAGTTTTAGTACATAGTACTAGCAAGGGGGGGGGGTCTACTTATTATAAAGTGGCCACATTCGTATGTTTGCTAATTAATAAACAGTTTTTCAATGGTTTTGAATTTTATTTTGTAAGAAAATGTTTGGTTTCCTCCATCCCACCGCCTTAGACGGTGTGTGTGCTGTTGAAATTTCCTAGCTCGGCTAACATAACTATTGTAGGCACTTAAATGACCAGTAAAAACACAGTAAGCATTAAATTATTTCCTCATGAATAGTTTCATTCGTTTTAAAATGAGCTGCAGTAGCAGGCCTACACAATACATTAGCGTGATTTTGGCCGAGAGGGCAACATTTCGCCAATCAATGACTCGTAGCAACCATTAAATAACTTCGCACTTAGTATTTTTAAGTTGACTTCACTTCTGACTTGGACGATTTACGCTGTAACCTAATTTCGTCAGTTCCAGCAGAGTGGACAAGAGCTACGTATATTCCATGTCGGTGGAGCGTGCGGTCAAAGACTGGCGAAACGGTGAGGAATGATAAAAGATTGCAGACGGGACTGCAGCGACGCGCAATTAAATTTCAGCCACCGTCCTTCTCTTTACGTACTTGATATTAATACGAAAGACAATATAACTGCTGTATTTCCCATAAATCTCACCTGTACGGCTGGCTGTCGCGGCGCGAGCGCTGCAGATCTGCAGAGGCCTCCGACGTCTGTGTCGCGTCTCGCGGAGGCTGCTGCCGGGCAACGGCCTAATTGTCGGCAGTCTTTTGTTCTCAGCCGTGAACGCGGTTAACGAGAAACGCACGGAAGAAACACTATAGGTGTCAAGCATTTACGACTGACGTTAAATAACTGAAGCATTCAAAATGGAGTTCTCTTTTCAGCAATGTATTTTCTACGACATTTTGAGCCCGTTGACGGATCAATTCTTCTGTTACTTTTAACCTGCAGGTTCTTTCCTTTGATACTGAACTGACAATAACATGTACTTCCGAACGTTTAATTCAAGCAATAAAATGGCTTTCCTTGCTCCTTTTGAGTGCTACTTTTCAACTCTACCACGTACTACTATCGTATAAGTTTACAATATTTCCTTTTGTGCAGTTAAAAAGTATTACATTCCTGTACGAATCATTTTTTATTTAGATTTTGATAGGAGATGAGGGTTGTTTTGTGAAGAAAAAATGGTTGAAATGGCTCTGAGCACTATGGGACTTAGCTACTGAGGTCATCAGTCCCCTAGAACTTAGAATTACTTAAACCAAACTAACCTAAGGACATCACACACATCCATGCCCGAGGCAGGATTCGAACCTGCGACCGTAGCGGTCGCGTGGTTCCAGACTATTACGCATAGAACCGCTCGGCCACCCCGGCCGGCTGTTTTGTGAAGACCTTCAAGAAGAAAAAGTCTACTATTTTACGATAGTACAATATAAATGTAATTCAGTTTGTGGCTTGCCTTCTTGCGCGTATCCAGCAGCCGACATGGTTATGGCAGAGAGAGGCTCGGCCTATGTTAGTCTGTTGGAAGGGGGACGGATGGAGGAAAAGAGGCATAATTTCTTACAAATAAAACTCAACTTCAATTTACGACCCTGTACTGACTACCAACGTAGGCCTGCTAATGCTACCACTTCGTGATAGGTATGGCTGCTGGCAACCTACCACGTTAGTAACGGAGAGAGAATGGTTCGTATGAGATGTGAGTATATTATTCTGCTTTCAGGCAAGTTACAGCCAGATAATATGCGAATACTTTCTGTAAGCCTATTCACATTTGGAGTAGTTTCTGACATTGGCTGGTAATACGAATTGAAGGTACAGTATTGATTTAGCCCTGTGGAACTAAGAATCATGTGGCATTTTCAGTCGCAAGGAGAATAACGAAACAATAGTTTTCAAATATCGCGACAAAGTATTTGGGGTATAGTTGCTACTGCTGTAAACATGTTATCTATAGATCTTCTTGCTTTCTTTAAACAATACGTCAATGTGTGTGACATTACTGGATGCAAATTCAGTTGCCAAACATTTTTTATTATTATTTTTTTTCTAAACAACTAGTTACAAGCAGGACCAGATAGTTCCTGCGCCGCAGGTGTCTTTCTGTATTAACAATTAACCGTGGTTTTCCTGAACTATGCGATCGCAAACTATCTATTGCAGAATACCACGAACAAATTTTCGCTCTAATCCTCCATGTTGAGTTTGTTTTCTCTCCTTTTACATTATAGTAATATAAACTTTTGCATGTAAATCGTCTTTTCCTTATCCCATAGCTACAAGTAGTAGTAGTAGTTTGCTCACCCGTGGATAAGTTTTACAGGTATATTGCACTTGTCACACTATTACAATTTCAGAACAGCGAAGACAACATAATTCATATCTACAGACAGTTACGTATCATATGTCTAGTAGATAATGGTGGGACATGAGGTAGCCTTATAGTGGAAACTCTCCTGGCATTTGCCTGAAGAAGCCTAAGTTAGGGAAAAGACAGAAAGTCTAAACCAGGATGTCGAGATGAAGACTATAATCTCCAGCCCCAGAATACACGGCCAGTCTGTTTAAAACATTGGTACCTCTATCGGTTCATGTCGGTAAAAGTAAATTAATATAAGTAAAAGATCATTTATAAAGATTTGCACACACTGTCAGCCTGTTTCAGAGAACTGAACTGTGGTGTAATTGGAATGTAGCGAACTGCTATGCTGCGTTAATCCAGTTTTACAGGAAAAAACGTGATGCAGAAATAATACTGAAATAGAGGGATTCAGCATATATTTAACGGTTTACAAACCAGACAAGAGGGTAAGTTAGCGTGGGCTGTTCGGTGACAAGTATAACTGAGAAGTAGATAGAATGGCAATGTTAAGGAGTCTACGACGAGTTGTACATCACCGTGTTACATTGCGGGACAACTATTGTTTTAGCTGTCTCAAACACTGTGGAGCAGATACAAATACTTCAGTTGAGGATGCTTGTTTCTATTTTCCGAAATATTCGAATATCAGAGTTCTGAAAAACGAAAGTTAATTGTTCTCTGACTATAAGACAATTCTTTCCGGAGGATCCTCATTTACTGAGCTGTTCGTGTCTTTGTTAACCACGACTGCAAAATTCGTTAAATTGGTCGTCCCAGCGAGGGATAGAGGAAAGTGGTTGTAGCAAAAGAAAAATAGTTATTTTCGCAACTCAGAGTGAGAGACATATCCATAGAATACTCGTATTAGTTTCAAGAAAGCCGCATGTCATCTATATTTACCTGTAGCAAGTGATGTCACAGGCATCCGTCGTAAACTCATTCGCCCCTATTATCTTTGCGACTGAAATACCAGGTAGCTCTGGGTACTGCAAGCTTCACGTGGCGTTGCACAAATTTTTCCTCATTTTAACAGCCAATGTAAAAACTTCCCACCGCTATTAAAAATGTGAACGTAGACAGTAGCTGTGTGCATCTCAATTTTATCTACCTAAGAGCAAAATAACATTTACATAACGATAACTTACACAAATTTTTAGTTTCTCAGTGCCAGTACATTATAGGTAGCAGGTAGGTCTACTTATTATAAAGTGGTCGCATTAGAATGTTAACTAATTAATAAAAAGTTTTTCAGTGGTTCTGAGTTTTATTTTCTAAGAAACTGTTTCCTTTCCTCACCCCAAACTAGAGCGTAAGAGTACTGTTGAACTTTCCTTTATCAGCAAACATTCTGTTGTAGCCACTTAACTGGCTAGTGAAAGCCTTGGAAGCTTTATCTCGTTATGAATAGTTTCTTTCGTTTTAAAATGACGTACAGTGGCAGGTCGACACATTACAGCGTGGTCTTGGCTGAGAGAGCAACATTTCGGTAATCACTGACTCGAGGCAACCATTCAAAAGCTTTCGTACTTAATATCTTTAAGCTAACATCAGTTCTGACTTGGACCGGTTTACGCTGTAACTTTCGTCAATTGCAGGTGAATGGACAAGAGGTACGTACTTTTCGCGTCGCTGGAAAGTGCGGTGCTCTGTATGCTCAAAGACTCAAGAAACATGAGGAGTGATAAATGGTTGCAAACGGGACTGTAGCGAAGCGGAGTTTAATATCACCCCGTCATCGTTCACAGTAGATGCTTGTTATTAATACGAAAGGTTAAATAACTGCTATAGCTCCTGGAAGCTCCCGTAAATCTCAGCTGTGTGGTAGGTTGCCGTGTCGCAGGCGCTGCAGGGCTGCAGAGACTGAAGTCTTTTCTCGTGCCTCACAGAGGCTGCTGCCAGGCAGTGGCCGTATTGTCGGCAGGCTCTTTGTTGTCAGCCGTGAACATGGTTGATGAGACACGCGCGGAAAAGATTATGACTCATACAGTAGCCCCAAAATGTAATTATTGATGTCAAGCATTTACAATGATTTATTTTATTTTTTACATTTTCTATGGTTCAAATGGCTCTGAGCACTATGGGACTTAACAGCTATGGTCATCAGTCCCCTAGAACTTAGAACTACTTAAACCTAACTAACCTAAGGACATCACACAACACCCAGCCATCACGAGGCAGAGAAAATCCCTGACCCCGCCGGGAATCGAACCCGGGAACCCGGGCGTGGGAAGCGAGAACGCTACCGCCCGACCACGAGATGCGGGCACATTTTCTACATTTAGTTGTTGCAGGACCAGCAACCTCTTTTATATACGCATATTTTCATTAACGTTTATTAAAAAGCTGTCGCAGTTGCAGTACATATGTTTGGCGACTAGTTTCGAACCAACTGGTTCAATCTCAAGCACGACCTACAGAGAATGCAACGAAAGCGCCTGATCTTTATAACGAACATCAAAATGGCAGAAGATGGTTTACAAAGTAATCGTAGATGACTGCCATAATTAACATGTGTCTATTTAGCAAGTCAGAATTAAACAGTTTGATTTTGACTTGCTAATTACGTACGTGTTGAATCCGAGAGTCAGGTACGATTACCTTTTAGAGCTTGTATAGCCATTTTGATATTCGTTATTAAGATCAGGCACTTTCAGTGCAGCCTCAGTAAGTCATGCTTGAGATTGAACCAGTTCGTTCGAAACTAATCGCCAAATATGTGCACCGCTACTGTGACAGATTTATTGATAAATACTTCCCGGCTTTAAATAGTGGACATCTATAATGAAAGCCTATTTTCAACAGTGTTTCGATACAATGAACTTTGTACGACATTTTGTGACTATTGGAGGATCAGCCTATTACGCTAATCTGCAGGTTCTTTCCTTTGGTAATGTACTTGTCTTTGACGAACACTTGCATCCTAACGTGTAATGCATGCAATAAAGTGGCTTTCATTGTTCTCTTTTGAGTATTGTTTTTCAGCTCTACCACTTACTACTGCCGTATTTCAGTTAATACGGTTAAAAATTATTACATTTATGAACTTTCTGTTTCAATATCGAGAAGAGATGAGAAATTGTTTTGTGAAGACCCGTCAAAAAGAAAAAGTCGAGCATTTTATGGAAGTACCGTGTAAAAGTATATCAGTTTTTCGTTTGTCATCAGTGCGTATCCTAGATATGAGATGGTTGAGGGATAGGAGGATTCGAGTCATATTAGCTTGTTGGAAAGGTAGCGATGGAGGAAGCGTAGTTTCTCACAAAGAAATGCTCAAGACCAACGTAGGTCTAGTACCACAACCACTTTCTGATTGGTAGGACTTTTTGCAATTTACGATGATCCTAGCTGAGAGAGAGAGTAGCCTAATATTCATGAAATTGGTACATGTTATTTTGCTCCCAGGTAAATGATTTTCAGGTGCGATAGGGCCTATTCACATCTGCAGTAGTCTCAGATATTCGCTGATGACAGAAATTGAAGGTACTAATTTAGTAGTATGGAACTCAGAATCATGTAGCATTTTCACTTGCGAGGAGAATAATATTTTTTCCGCATCAAAAGACTATGAGGTACATTTACTATTGCAGTAAATAGGGTATCTACTACAAACTTTCTTCAAGCAACACCTCTGTCTGTGTGGCATTGCAAGATGCGAGATCGGCTGCCGAACGTAAATTACACTGGTCAACGGTGAAAATGCTTCGGACATAAAAATATCTATTTCTTATTAATTTGAGGGCTCTGATAACGATTATGACATAAGCTTTTAAGGGTTGGTTCGTGTGTCGATGTAATATGTTATCGCCGGATACGCCCATGCGCGCAAAATAAGCGTTTATAACAACAGCATTTGTCTGCTTCTTTAATAAACATCCATTTTTTGGTGGTTAGTTATATCGCAGATTATATTGCTAGCACTATAACGTCGACAAAGGAAAATCAACAACCTCGTCAGTGTTGCCAATTTATTAGTTTTTCCATTAAATTTGCTGGATTTGGGATATTCTTCAGACGGAAAAATCTTTCTAAATTAAGATTACTTTTATGTTGTAGTTTAGCCGGTTTCTAACTTATTGCTAAGAGGGAAAAAGTATATTTTTACATTGAAAAGTAAAAGCGGATTTTTTTTACCACCGTTAGGTGCTTTTTCTTGAAATTAATTAACCACACTGAAAGCCATGGTTTAGTTCGTATTAAAAACTTTATCTGGCAAAACCTGTTGCGTAGAGTTCTTGGGTAGCTATAATTTGCATTCCCAGAGGTGATGGTGGTAAGATATTAGGTTACTTTGTTGTGTTATATCTCTTATCGTTACCTGAACTGGCTAATTTGACATTTATTGCCTAAATGTGTTAATAGTGCACAGAAAATCGATGTTTGAGATAAGGTGACCCTATACCATCAAAAAAGTAATTTCGTACCTGTCAAAATGAAGGACTACCAGAATTTGTATGTTTATAGTGGTCGAAGTGAGAGTTTTCACTGTGATCATTGTTACATAGTGGGCGAGTGTGATGCTGACCAGAAACATGTCGCATAAGTATGTGAACAGAGCAGTCAGTTTTTGATATATTTGCTGTGAGGTAACATTCGCCACTCAAAAGAGAAATTAATGCAAATAATAAAGAACGCCAACTAGTGGCCTTCCATTTTTCCCAACATTCCTTCAGCTATTCGTCCTGTGCCACACTCTCAAGAACTACCTGTTCCACAACCTCACACATTTTACTACAATGGCTTACCCGATGAAGAGCAAGACCCGGGCAAACTTGACACAGATGTGCCAAAAGCTGTTGTAGTTTCGTCGTCGTCATCCACTGATCCTGACTGCAAAGCCAATATATGACTATCTAATCGCCACCTCATCAGTCAACAAGAATCAAATGATTTTGTGTGGGACCGGAGGCTCTCAGAAAGTGGCGCAGAATTGCTGGAAACCTCCTTAGGCCCAAGACATTACCTGTTGCCAGTCAATAGAGACCTTCATTTCTTTTTTACGAACTGTTGAAACCATAACTGGGGAGCTGCTGCTGAAGACGTTAAGGTATCTGTTTTTCGGACGCACCAAAGGCTCTGAAATGTTATTTTTCAGTGCGAAGTGATCTAGGGTGTTGTAAAATTTTAAATGGCCGTATGAGTAAACTTAACATAGAACAAAATTCCGATGAACGAAAACTAAGTCTGAAAGCTGTGTTTGTGAGCAACGCAATTGTGTTGCCAAAAAATCTAATTGGTTATGCAGTCCACTTGGAGAAGGCCCAGGCCAACGTGGAAAACTGTTGAGAACTGTAAATTATAGTGAACACGATTGAAATACTTAAGAGTTCAGCCGTACTTCTTGGCGTGCAGCTCGGTTATTGCCCTTTTCTGTGCGAGTGGGATAACTAACATAAGGCTTCCCATTACGTAAAAAAAAACTGGCCACTCCTCGTAGACTTCTTCCCTGAAAATTGCGGAGCTGTCAGCGATGAACAAGAGGAACATTTCCACCAAGTGATACCCACAATGTAAAAACGATGTCAGAGCCATGGGAGCAATTTTATGCTTATTGATTATTGTTGAACGATCGCTAGAGATGTTCCAAACCTACAGTACAAGCAAAAGACAAAACCGCACCGTTTGTAATATCTAGATAAGTTGTTTTTCACCACTTCCACTGTGTGCACTCCTGTTTATTTCTCACGAACACTAGATAAATCAGACGCTAATACAATCACCTTAAACTCGAACCAATTCAGGATTTTTATTGTCATTTTCGTATTCAGTTCCCTCGATTTCATAGGCAAATTAACTTTGTTTCTAAAGCATGAAAAAAGTTAAATTTGGTTGTCACGTGTTATTATTATCATTATTATTACTTTTTTTCCAAACAGGTAGGAGCTGGGACTTCCAAGGCAGTAGGCGTGTACCATTGTTAACAAATTGACAATGTTTTACATTGCCGAACACCTGCAGTATGAGAATATTGGTGTCTTTACGCCTGCACAGTGACACGAACAGAAAAAGTAGACCGGGTCGAACTTGGAATATGTGTCATGTTGCACAAGGGGTTCGACGCATACAAATTTATGGAAGTGTCTACTGGTAAGCTGGAGTTGTCTTTCAACTAATTGCTCTGTCAGATGGGAACTAAGCAATCGCAATGCTATCTACTGCAGAGTGCGAAGAAATTTTCGCTCTAATCCACTATGTTGCCTTCGTTTTTTTTTCTCTATTTTCATAGTAATAACGTGATCTTTTACATGTAAATTGTCTGCAGTTTATCCCACAGGTACAAGTGGTTGTAGGAATGGCGTTCCGGCACCTCCCAGGGTATATTTTTGAACTCAGTGTAACAAGTCGGCATCGAAGACTGAAAATAGGCTAATACACGATTATAAAAGCTGGGATCACTCACGTAGTTAACATGAGGCCACAGCTTGTGGCCTTCTGTAATAGTACCATGAGCTACCATTCACAAAGGATGCAACAAACTTTGTATAGTTTCACAGCTTTCAGCATGGTGTCAGTTGAAATAATATGGTTGGGTATCAATGTTATTGGATAGGTTGTGGTATTACAGCTGCAAAGAGTTAAATACAAGTAAGACTAAATCCAAATGTTGTAGCCAAAAATAGATTTCATGGAGGGACAAATCAGAGGCCACTAACACATTTATAAAAGAAATAACAATCAAAGATGAAAATGCTGTGTGCTATGGTAAACTAACCAACAGCTGGCAAGTAAATATCACCTGAAAATGTTTCAAATGGCTCTGAGCACTATGTGAAGTCATCAGTCCCCTAGAACTTAGAACTACTTAAACCTAATTAACCTAAGGACATCACACATATCCATGCCCGAGGCAGGATTCAAACCTGTGACCGTAGTGGTCGCGCAGTTCCAGACTGTAGTGCCTAGAACCGCTCTGCCACCCTGCCGGCAATATCACCTCTGATCTCACACTACTCTTTCAAGATATTAGAATGTTATTGGTTTCCTGAATAACTAACTTGTAGTTTAACACATGCCACATTACACTCGGGCACCATTTCTCCACATATAATCCAAAATTTATACAGTGCTTGCACTCACATATCACAACTCGCATTTTTGGTTACATATTATTTATTTAAGGCCATTTCACACTGGCTGTCATGGCATTGTCACGTCATGGCACTATCACGTCAAGCTGTATTCACACTGTCCGTCATGTCATTGCATGTCAAGTCAATTTAAGTCACATGATATCAACTCACATAACTGTCCTCAACTATTTTTTTTTTGGGTGAATTGCGATCTTTGCAATGATATTCAATTTTTTTGCAGGAAGTGCACATACACAACACAGGAGCTTATATTTGTGGAAGCTGGAACCCACATTTGTATGAAAATGGCAAACGTTCATTGCATTGGTGATCAACATACATACCTAAAAATTTTTTGCTAGCTACAGACTCTATGGTCTCATATTGTGCTTATTGTTTTAGGTTTTTACTTATATAGTATTGTATTAGGTTTTTTACTTATATAAGTTCTTGTTATTAGTCTCTTTTATATTAAGAGTAACCATCTGGGACTGATATAAGTGCCTTGTTAGCTTTTACTCACAGCATTTCCGGTGTCCATTTGCAATTATTATATTGCTGTTGTCAGCAAGTAACACTCTTCACCTTCTGTGACCTGAAATGGGAAGCCATTAATGTATGAGGTAGTTTGAAATGTTCATTGAATGGAATAGAAATAAATGACTCACGCCAGGGAAACTTTTTATGATTCAATGTTGTCTTCTGTATACTAGTACATTTGCCCCAGTGATGTTCCAATGCCTTTCTTGAGTCAGCTACAGTGAAAGTCAGCACCAACACAGACAAGGAAGGAGAGAACTGGTGATGGCTTGTTGCAGGAGTACAAAATCATCTGTACAAAACACTTGAAGATTAATGTAACACTTTATTTCTACAAAGAAGAGAACCATAATATAACTTGTTGTTCCTCTTATTGTGCAAATATGTTGACAATCTATTACTACTCACAGAACACAGGCTAAGTATAATCTTCCTAATTTCCAGTACTGATGCTTTCAAAGTCTGCAATCACACTGAGCTGACCAGTGATGGGCTGCAAGTTAAATCAGTGTTGACAGGGGGCACCGAATCCTGTCTTCCTGAAGGTGTGGCATTGCCCGCTCTTTCCATTGACATGTGGGTCACTGCCTTCTTGATGTCATTTCATGGTACTGCTCTGCTCAGTGTTCAGTCAATTCCTTTGGACTGCATTTTGCTCCCCCCAGAATGCTGTGTCATTATCATGTAGGGAGCCATCTTACAGCAACAGGTGATGGGGGAGAGGCAGGAAACTGGATGGCATGGCAAGCCGGGAGCCACAATTGGGACCAACATGAAGTCCCTGGCCACATCCCCAACATTTGTCCTGCGGTCTGAGGGAATGTCAGTTGGAAAACCCTGGAAAGGTGTCCATTCTCTTCTTGAGCTGTTGTGATGAAAAATGGAGATAGCAGTGATGACAGCTGTGTCCGGTCCATACTGAGCACTGGGATGAGTGCTTGGAAGGTGAGCTGATGCAGTGGTGAGGACAATGGGATCCAGCTCTATCGGTTTTGCAGGCAGTGCTGAAGAGGCACCCAGTTGCACCCATACCAGCCACGGGATCTTGATAGGATGTGAATCTGGGGACAGAAAATCTGTGGAAGATTCTCACAAGTGACAAGCACGAATCTTGTTCTGATGGTGGCACAGCAACCCAGCAGGCCCTCAAGTTAAATATATGCAAGCACACAAGTTTCAAAGAATTGTTTCCCTCTTCAAGTGCCCATTGCAACCAAAAATTAAGAAAGGTTGGAAGCACAAAGCGATACTTGCAGAGCATGGGAGGTGCCGTGCACTGCAGTGAGTGCACCAACTGGAGCAGTTTGCAGTGGCACTGGCACTGTAGAAGCCCCACCAGTGATGCACCATGGCTGCGTGAGTCGGGAGGGGGGTAGGGGGTGGGGGGGAGGGAGGCTAGGAGTGGTTAGCTGTGAGGAAGAGCAGTAATGCATTCTCCCATGTGTGGGAGGCACATAGGTTGGTCATCTGTTACTTGAACATTTTCACAAATCGCTTAGCTTCTCCATTTGGCTAAGGATGAAACAGAGCACATGTAATAAGAGTGATACCATTGGCACATAAAACAGTTCAAAGTCCTGAGCAGTAAACTGTGGTCCATTGTCTGTAACCAACACTTTATGCAAACCTTACAAGCAAAAAATAGGTGACAAAGGCTCCATGGTACTAAGCAATTTAGTGAAGTACATGGGCACTGCAAATGGATATTTGTTAAAATAGTCCATAACAATTAGCTGCAACATGGAGTGGGTGCACAGTTTGAGGCACCATGTTACAGATTGCATGCCACCTCCTGCCAGAGGTTCGAGTCCTCCCTCAGGCATGGGTGTGCGTGTTCTTAGCATAAGTTAGCTTAAATAGTGTGTAAGCTTAGGGACTGATGACTTCGGCAGTTTGGTCTCCTAGGAATTCACACAAATTTGGACATTTTTTTAACAATAATACATTGAGTGTTCCAAAAGGTACCAGCAAAGTCAATGTGCTTTCATTGCCATGGTGATTGAGACTTTGGCCAAGCTGAAAACATTTGCGGTGGGACCGATAGAGTCTCGGCTTAAGCACTACCCTGTGACATCATTTGATCAATGTGGGCATCCATGACCGGCCAAGTACTGTGCCAATGTGCTAACTGTTTTGTGCATATAATTCCCCAATGTCCTTGGTGAACTAGTCACAACACATCATTTTGCTTCACTTTAGGAACAAGCCCACACAATTATCCAGAGATTTTGCAATAAAATCACACTGTACTGGATGGAGAGGCTATACCTATGAACAAAATATTGGCACGCAATTTTCATATAGTTCAGGGAAAAAGTTTGTAAAAGTTCAGTACCCTCCACATCAACCTGACAACTAGATGTGGCAGTACCATCGAATTCAGAATAAGGACCAACAGGAAAGTGAGAAAGAGCATCAGCATTTGTATGCTTTGATGTGGGCTGGTACAATATTACATACTGATACTGTGACAACAAAAAAGCAGCTTCTAATCTGCGCATGGTGGATCAGATCTGAAGTGGCTTATGATCCATTACTAGGTAAAACTTCAGACTAAACATATAGTGGTGAAACTTTATCATGCAGTACATAATAGTGAACAGTTCCTTCTTGATTTTGGAATAGTTCCATTGAGTCTTGCTCAATAACTTGAAAGCAAAAGCAACTGACCCGTCCTGTGAACCAAATCTGTATGAGAGCACAGCTGCCACTTCCAAAACCACAGTCTTCACAGGATCAAAATGAACAAGAGATCTGTCACTCAAAAGGGCAATTTTAAGTTTCTGGAATGCATCCTGACACTCTTAGGTCAAGCAAAGGGCACATTCTTCTGGCACAAACAATGCAGTGGAGCCACAACCTCTGCTGCATTTGGTATAAACTGGGTATAATATGTCAACTTCCCAAGAACTGACAGCAATTCTGTCATGTTCTATGGGGCAGAGAGGTCCTGGATGGCCAAGAAATTTGATTGAAGGAAATGAACACCTTGGCTATTAAGAACGTGGCCTAAGTACTGAAATTCAGTCTGGAAAATGGCACTTGTCCAGGCAACACTTCAAACCTGCAGCTGAAAGTACTTGAAAAAGCATACGAAGGTTACTGATATGTTCCTCCAGTGAATGTTCTGTAACCACAGTGGCATCCGCGTAATTTGAACAGTACTGAACTTTTGCAGTAAGCTATTCTAAGTAGCGCTAGAATATGGCAAGTGTGGAAGCACTGTCAAAGGTAAGTGCAAAAATTTTAACAACACTAAAAGTGTGTTGAATACAAAAACTTTCTGAGATCCTCATCTAGCATAATTTGCAAATAGGCATTGTGTAAGTCAGTTTTTGCACATAGCCTGTCCATCAATTCCTCAGGGTGAGGCAACAGATAAGTATCTATTACTGATTGTGGATCCACAGTGGATTTAAAGTCAACACAAAGATGAAGTCTTCCAGAAGGCTTTGGTAAGATTGCTAAGGGAAAAGCCTATTGACTAGCCTGGATAGGAGCAATAACACCACTGTCTTACAATTCTTTAAGTTCCCTTTCAACATTGTCTCTAAGTGCATGATGGATGGGATGCACCAAGAACTCTTGGGTTGCACATTGTCCTTCATTGTAATATGCACCACAAAATTATTTGCTCTGAAACATCCTTCAGAAAATAAATCAAGAAGCTCCTCTATCAGTTGAGTAATGCTGTCTTTTGGGTTGAAAGCAGAAACAGAAAGTACAGTGTCCTGAATACGAGGACTAAACAGATCAAATAAATCTCACCCAAAACTATCTTCACAGTCTTGCTAATGCCAAATTGCAGATGTCACTGCAATAATCCATACCTGATTCTCATATTTATTGAGGGAGGAAACAATCTTAAAAATCGAGCATCTCCAGCATAATAGTTGGGAATAACTTCTGGGTGAGGTGGTAAACTCGTAGGCAGGCAATTGACAAGAAATATGAAAGTTTCACAGTACCTCACATTTTGTGTTTGGCACAGTGAGCAACAAACTGAGCATAGTACTCATTCCATTTCTGTTGTTCTGCATCAAAAGGTAGGAATAGTGGAATGCATGGAGGTGGTGTTGTAGATGTGGCTGGCTATAGTGGTCGAGTTGATGCAGCAGTGGCTTGTTCAGTAATGAGCTGCTGGACTACCATCATCAACTGTGACGTTTGATGCTTCTGAAACTGAATAAAATGGATTAGATCAAAGCCAGCAGCAACCAGAGGGGTAGGCATGGGTTGTGTTGGAAGGTTAGAGGCCATTTTAATGAGAGGAGCAGCACAAAAAATTATAAGTAGAAGCAAGGCAAAAGAAAGAACAATTAGTTGCAATGTGCCTCTCAAAGAAGTGGGAGACATATTAGTGCCAACCTGTGATGGAGCGGAGTAGAGTGAAGGCAGGTGATAGGAATCCAAAATGCTTGATGATTAATATAACACTTTACTGCTTGCTTTTTCCATTGGCATGTGAGTCAGTACCTTCTTGTTTTCAGTACTGTGCTGATCATTGTGTGATCAGTGCTTTAGGACTGCACAGCCTAGATCTCACCTAAAAAATTAGATCCCATATGCCTGCAAAATACTGGCAACTTTTGCTGCCTGTTCTTTGTATGTGGACAATCTCTGTCTACCATGGAAATTGTTAAGCTTAAGGAAGAGATGGAAGTCGGATGGAGCCAAATAAGCTGAAAATACATATCTTAGTCCACATGTTTTTTCACGGCAATAACATTGGTGTGTGTGTACAAACTGTCTTGATGAATGATGACTTTCATTCTTGCCAAACCTGACCTTATTCACATATTTTTTGCTGTAATTGGACCAGGAAGCTAGCTTAGTCTTATCCTTAATTGTATGTCTACACTAAAGCAATCTATCAGCAGAATTTGTTCTGCATCTAAAAAAGCTAATGCCATGACTTTTCCTACTGACTGAATTGCATTTGATTTCTTCACTAGTGGTGTATCATTATGTTTCCAGTGCTTTGACTGTGGTTTTGTCTCTGGGTTGTAGTAATATACCCAATATTCATCTGTGATAACAAACTGGCACAAAATTCTTGTTGGTTGCTCAAAAAAGAGCATTGATCAGACATTTCCATGATACATTTCTGATCTTCCATTAAAGAGTCATGGCACCTGTCTAGCGGACAATTTCCTCATGTCCAATTCCTCTGTTAAAATGTGATATGCCCATTCACAATGTGCACTGCCAGTTGGTGTCACTTGATGATAATTTTATGCTCTTTTGCAGTTATTTCTGGTCTACTGGTGTATCTTGGCTGATAGTTTCATACTGTTAGCAGAGGCACTTGCCTTACTTGTCTGCTGCCATAGCCCATTAACGCCAAATTTTGCCACATTGTTCTAATGGAAACATTTGTTGTATGTCCCACACTGATTTGTGCTGTTATTTCAAGCAGTGTTCCTCGTCTGTTAACATCACAACTCTACGTAAAATTGCTGTTCTCCATCATTAAGTAAAGGCCACTAGCCACTGCCTTGTCTGTGGTGCGAGGTAATGCCTGACATTTGGTATTCTTGGCACACTATTCATACTGTGGATTGTGGAACACAGAATTCCGTAATGACTTCCAAAATGGAATGTCCAATGTGTGGAGCTCCAACTACCATTCTGGATTCTAAGTCTGTTAATTTCCATTGTGCAATCTTGATCACATCAGAAACCTTTTCAAATGGATTGCCTGAGTACAAATTACAGCTCCACCATTGAAATTTGCTTTTACTCCTTGTGTACATAATACTCCTACCATGTGCATATTGCTATCCCGTCGCTTTTGTAACCTCAGTGCCTGTTGAAATATCTAAAGTTCTACAACACACATGTAACCCACCATGTCCATTATAGAGTTTTGGAGTTTATGCCTCTGAGTCAGTTGAGATGTTGGGAGACCAGAGTCATACACTTCGGGGTTTGAAAATTATTCCAGATAATGAATGTGGATACAATGAAATCAACATAAGTACAGCATTTACCCTTGGGATAGGGTCTCCAGTGTGATGGACTTGGCTCTGAGCACTATGGGACTTAACATCTGAGGTCATCAGTCCTTTAGAACTTAGAACTACTTACACCTAACTAATCTAAGGACATCACACACATCCATGCCCGAGGTAGGATTCGAACCTGCGACCCTAGCGCCTAGACTGAAGCGCCTAGAACCGCTCGGCCACACCGGCCGGCAGTGTGATGGACTGTTGACAGCCCCAGCCGTTGAGCATTTTCACTTACTGGCTCACTTAACAACTGTGAATAAGTACTCACTTAGTAAACTGAAAGTACCTCTACTACATAAACACAAGCTTAGTGAAGTTATTTTGTCTCCTCATGTAAGAGAACTGGACAGGAAATCCTGGGAGGGTAAAGTCCATCTATAACCTGACAATTGAGCAGTGCTCACAGTCAAGAAACTCGCGTTTCCCAGAAGAACACTTCAGCTGCCATACAGAATGACTAAGAATCAGTTTCCTTTCTGGCAGTGTAGAACAGTTGCAGATATTTATGTACATGATGTCCATGTGCATTCCTTGTTTTAGTGTTAGTAGTAACTCATGTTGCATTTCATGTAGTGTTACTGCATTTTGTTTACAATAAACATCCTCCATATATGTCTGTGTGTTGCATCACCAGTGGCTGATAAGGGCCACTGTGGAGGGTCAGCATAATTTCATGAAGCATCCTGCAGTTTCTTCTTATGATGTAGTGGGGTAGATACAATCGGGAATAACTTGCTCAACATTCAGCTTGAAAATTTTTGAAGGAAGGAAGTCCCCGAACACAATCTGAAAACCTATCTTCCCTCGTGCTTCTACTCCAGGTATTCCGCTTTCACCCTGTTACACCCACAGAACACAATTCATCCATTAATAGGGCTCTATGGCACTTAGATGTTGCACACACATTTAATGTATGTTTTTAACCCACACCATTTAAAAATAAACATTAATTGTACGCTATTAAATCAATATTTTTGACAGTATACGATTTTTCCATAGTTTTCAAAGCAAAAACTTCTTGGCCTAGACAAAAAAATGAATAGGAACTTTTCTGCAGGAAATTTAATGTAGTTTGATTTTTCACTGGGAAAGTTTTCACTAGTACCCATATTTTTTTATTTATTTGGGAAAAAGTAAGAAAGCGAACTTTCAACAACCCCTCCACCCCCCTCCCTTATACCGCACTGCTCAGGATTTTTAATATGTTGTTCATAACACTCTCTTGTAGCACTATAGAAAAATTGGTGACTACATCATTTCATTCCTCTAATCGATCTTTCTCGTTGTCCATTTACTGGGCTAAGAAAGACAACTGCATCATGGATCTCTACCTAGAGCACTGACACATCATGTGATTACCCATAACGGGTGACCTGTTATTATGTGGGTACATCATTTTTCTAGCACTGATATGTGGTGATGACTTCGAAGTTTTAAAACTAGCACCATAGATGAGAAACAGTACTGTGCCTAACACACTCCCTTGAGGGACACCAGTGTACAATTATTCAGTACTTGAAAGATGTTTCACCATGTAGTGACTGCAACTGACAATCACATAGTTCAGCCAGCTATAGTATTATAATCTACTGGGCAAAATGTGAACTTACAGCACAGGCCTACACACGGCACTGGTTAGTCAAGCAGCAAGCTTACAGCATTGCCTAGAGTGCAACAGTGCTAGTATGAGGATTTGCCATTGTGCTTCAAAATATAACACTTGATCCCAAATGACAGATGCTGAGAGTTTTGAGTCCAATTTATATCAATTTTTTCATACTACTGTACACCCAATTTAAGTGTATGAAGTAGAGGTTTCAGATGTGTAACTGGGTAACTTCTTTTAATGCTAGTCAATTGTCAGGATGAGCATTACTGCAAAGGGCATTTGATTCTAAAGCATTATGTCAGGGTGAAAAACACTAAATAAATTACTTCCTTGGCTTCGTTATGAGGTAGAATGAAACAGCATTTTTACATAAGACAACTTTTATTGAAAGATTTGTACAATGGTTTCCTTACTGGATTGTTCGGGCTGGGAGAGCGGCAGCTGTGTCGATTGCGAAGCCTTCTGCTGCGTGAGGAGCGGTGTCTGATTACGCCTGATGGTGTGTATCTTGTGTCACTGTTGTGCCCTGTTGAGTGGAGATGCGCATCATGAGGTGGCCCGTTTAATTATTGAGAACAAAGTCGTGAATCAGATGGTGATACCTTGGATGTGGCGTCCCATTGTTTCTGTTCTCTATGCGGCTGCATATATCAGTGTTGTGCGTTGGCCAGCGGAGCGGCGAGGCAGGGGAAGGCCAGTGCCCTGGACTCGAACAACAGACTCCAGCTTGCCAGTCTTTGGCTGTCAGATCTTCATCACCAGCTCACAGGTGACTGCTGATGTGAGGCTGTCTCCTTCCTGTCCTCACGAGTCACCCGGGTACATAAAAATCAGTCTTCAAATATCTTCTAACTTCTGTCTTCTAACGGCGAGGCTGCTGCTGGCTATTCCTTTACAGCGGTGGACTTGGTGCTTCTGTGTATGATGTAGTCTCTTCCTGCATGACAATCTTCAGCACTGACTGAACTGTACTTGTGCGATGTGATATGCTGTGATGTCAGTTGTCACACAAGTGACAGATCTTGTACTGAAACTAGTGTTAGCTTGTGTGACAGGATGTGTCAATGAGTGCAGTGGTCACCTGGGCAATGGACTATTTACAGTGTTTTTCAATGGTTGCTCTTGCAACTAGCCCTTTACTGTGACTAAGTGGTCTCCTTGCAAAAAATGGTTCAAATGGCTCTGAGCACTATGGAACTCAACTGCTGTGGTCATCAGTCCCCTAGAACTTAGAACTACTTAAACCTAACTAACCTAAGGACATCACACACATCCATGCCTGAGGCAGGATTCGAACCTGCGACCGTATCAGTCACACGGTTCCGGACTGCGCGCCTAGAACCGCAAGATCACCGCGGCTGGCGGTCTCCTTGCAATGGGCATTTTGTGACATTGTGATCTTTCCTGTCAAGAGCTTCTTGAATCAACAATGCTGTCAATAACTGTTAACTTTAGTGAACAATTGTGTCTATTATGTGTAAGAATGTGCCTATTGTACTTCCTATTTAAATTATGTCAATACCAAATATTTTCAGCCATCTGAAATTTCAGAGATCTGTACTGCTGCACCCTGTTTGCTAGGTAAGATCTAAACCAAACCATCCTTTCCACAGATGTTGATCTTTATTTAAATAATCCATAAGTCAGTTTTTCAAAATATTTTCTATTATTTTTGAAAATGAAGACAGTTGGATTGTAGTACTCTATATTTTCCTTATCATTTTTTTTTTGTGGATGGGAAGAACTTTTGCTTGCTTTATGGAACAAGGGAAGCAACTGAATATGAATGATTTATTTGTAATACCTTTTAGAGATGCTTTTATGCTGCTAATGCAGTCTCTTAGTAGACACACATTTAGAAATGTGGAGAATTTATTCTTAAATTAAGGCACGGTCACAACGATTTCCTCTTCTGTTTCAGCAGCAGCATTATGTGAGGCACATAGGTATTTGTAGCTATATATTGTATGTTTGGTAACTTTTCTTGCAGTTTGGTTGCTACATTGCTAAAGTAACTGTCTATAAAGGTATACAGATCCTTAGGCTTATTTATTTAATCACCATTATTTTTTTGTTTTTGTATTTGTCTGTTTTGGCTTTGTGCTACCAGTTTCTTGTTTTATACTCTATTTACTGTTGATTTGCTCTTATTGTTGAACACTTGTGTGCCCTTACTAATTTGAATTCCTTTTGCATCCTGCAGCAGTTTCCTATATGTCCTTTTGTATTTGAGGAAAACCTGTGAGAAGACTGGGACCCCTCATTATCTTTGCTATAGCTGAGGTATTTGAGTGTTGAGACGATTCTTTTACTTTTGTTACCCAGTTTTCTCTGGGAGGCTCCCCACAGTATGTGTTATTTTAGGAAATGTTTCGTCAAATTTTAGTTTGAATATGGTCATAAAATTGCTGAATTTTTCATTTACATCAGTTCCTGAATATACCCCAGACCATGTCTGGCTGGTGAGGTATATCTTTTTATATTTTGTCTAACATGCACACTCTTTGTTCCAGGTATGTCTACTGCCTTGGAGCAGACAAGGTGCCCATCATTTTATGCCTCGGCTCTGGAGCAAAGAAAAGAATTTACTCTCAATCATTAATCACCTTGTAAGGTAGACAAAAAGGCATTTAGTCCCTTTTTAATGTGATGCAAAACAAGTTATAGTCATTCTAAACTGTCTGATTTGTGGACAATAGTAATATTACTCACAATAGTACTAGGCCAGGAAATAGCATTATTGTATTTCCTCAAGAATAAAACTCAAGATGAGATTGTTCTTTCAACTTCTAATTACCATTACCTCCACCCATGTTCACATGTAGATGCAATTTGCAGGTCAGAGGGATCATTGGAAAGTGGATCAGCAACAAGAACCTACACTTTTTATCAAGCCCTGTTGGAGAAAATTTTCATTTAACTTCCTGAAACACAGAATTGCAGCTGTGGCCATTAGCCAGCGACAAGGCATTGTGTTGCATAACATGTAAAACTGTGGTTTATGTAAGATTGGAATTTTTTCATATAAGGTAAGTAATTTGCAGCCATCATTATACCTACCACATAATGTAGGCTCATAATGTTCCTAATATTAGTAAATAAGCAGATGAATCTAGTAATCAAATTTATCAACATCATAAATAATAATATATTTCTGGAAGAAGAAATCGAAAACGGCATGGATTACAGAAGTAAAAAAAGATCTTGAAAGAAACAATATCAAAGAATCAGAAATAGCAGAAAGAAACCGTTTTAAAAACAAAATACTAAATTTGGAAGGCTTTCAAAGCATAAGAAATAAAAAATCGGGAACAACAAGGACAAAAGAAAGGAATAGACTTCATGGGGAGAAAATGAGGGAATACTGGAAAAATAGGAAACAACAACAAAGGAAGAATAGGAACTGAAGTTGTTAACGTGATCCTAGTTGGTCAATATGATTGTAAAAAAAAATTGTAATGATTAAACCTTCAACTTTTAAAATGCATCAACTAAATTCTAATGGGTCCATTTAAAAAGATCCAGAGGAGACATCACTTTGTATTGTATTGTATTCTATTGTTAACCATTTATTGTATTTTTTGTTGCAAGTATTAAAAATTGTCTGGCTGGAGGTCAGGTGCAATCAGTTTTGAGTCCATGTCCATTACAGATGAACTTCACAATGCAGCAGCAAGTAAAATCGGAGCGTGTAACTCTTGCTTTCTTGACTAGATTGTTCCTGTACCAAGCTGTATGATTTTAGGTAATGTTCTAGGGTACAGAGCTGGCACAGATCATCAATCTTTCTGGGATTTTTCTCCACTTTCAGAGTAGTATTTATCATAATATGGATCATAGGAAACTGTATTTCTGATCTATTTTTAACAACAATTATCGTTATAGCATCCTGTACTATCTGATGATATTTTGTGTGCATATGTGTTAGGGATAAACTGAGTTGTAATCTGATAGTAGGCACAAGGTTCTCGTCTATATCTACATCTGCACCTACATGGTTACTCTGCCAGGCACTTAAGTGCCTGGCAGAGGGGTCATTGAACCATTTTCATACTACTTCTCAACCATTCCACTCTAGAATAGGGCGTGGGAAAAAGGAACACCTAAATCTTTCCGTTCAAGCTCTGATGTCTCTTATTTTATTATGATGATCATTTCTCCCTATGTAGGTGGGTGTCAACAAAATATTTTCACATTCAGAAGAGAAAGTTGGTGATTGAAATTTCATAAATATATCTCGCTGCAAAGAAAACTGCCTGTGTTTCAGTAACTGCCACCCCAACTCACATATCATGTCAGTGACACTCTCACCCCTATTGCACGATAACATGAAACTAGCTGCCCTTCCTTGCACACTTTCAATGTCCTCCATCAATCGTACCTGCAAAGGATCCCATAATGTGCAGCAATATTTCACCAGAGAACTGAGAAGTGTAATGTAGACTGTCTCTTTAGTGGGTTTGTCACATCTTCTAAGTGTTCTGCCAAAAAAGCACAGTCTTTGTTTCGCCTTCCCCACAATATTATCTACATGGTCTTTCCAATGTAAGCTGCTCGTAATTGTAATTCCTAGGTATTTAGTCGAATTGACAGCCCTTATATTTGTGCGATTTATCGTATACCCAAGATTTATTGGATTTCTTTTAGTACCCATGTGGATGACCTCGCACTTTTCTTTGTTTAGTGTCAATTGCCACTTTTTGAACAATAGAGAAATTCTCTCTGGATCATTTTGTAATTGGAATTGATTGTCTGATGAATTTACTAGACGGTAAATTAGAGCATCATGTGCAAACAATCTAAGGGGACTGCTCAGATTATCACCTAGATCATTTATGTAAATCAGGAACAGCAGAGGGCCTATGACACTACCTTGAAGAACGCCAGATATCACTACCTTACTACTCAATGATTTTCTGTCTATCACTGTGAACTGTGACCTCTCTGAGAGGAAATCATGAGTCCAGTCACACAACTGATATGATACTCCATATGCACGCAATTTGATTAATAGTCGCTTGTGCGGAACGATATCAAAACCAGAATGAGATTTTCACTCTGCAGCAGAGTATGCGCTGATATGAAACTTCCTGGCAGATTAAAACTGTGTGCCGGACCGAGACTCGAACTCGGGACCTTTGACTTTCGCGGGCAAGTGCTCTACCAACTGAGCTACCCAAGCATGACTCACGCCCCGTCCTCACAGCTTTACTTCTACCAGTATCTCGTCTCCTACCTTGCAAACTTTACAGAAGCTCTCCTGTGAACCTTGCAGAACTAGCACTCCTGAAAGAAAGGATATTGTGGAGAATTTGGTATCAGAACCCTTCTGGAAATCTAGGAATATGGAATCAATCTGAGATCCCTTGTCGACAGTGAGCCGGTGGGTTTCTGGCACCAGGCAATATTAATTCTTAATTCCATCTTTGATCTTTGTCCCTGTGCCTTGTTCTCTTTGCGTCTATGAGGCAGGCTATTTATGGTGGCTCATGTGCGCAAGTCGAGGAGAGTGGGTCCATGCATGAGCCGCGTCAGTCTGTGATGTGACATGCTTTTGATGTTGTCATTGTGGGGAGCTAGCGACACCATGTCACATGGCACAGCCATGTGCCATGAGGACCAGTTGAGTTGGAGCAACGAAGAAGCATGGGCCGCTGCCAGAAAGTATTAAAGTTGTATTGACACGGCTGGCCAGTGGGGATCAGGATTTTCTAATACCTCGAGAGCTACGGGGATGGATGGTGTGGGAATCTCACATGAAGAAGAAAAAATTAATCACCAGGCTTTCATGGTGGGCTTCTCCTTCTATATACAGTGAATATTATTGTGTACTTAAGGACTGTTGACTGTTGCAGTTGCTCATACTAGTGGGCAGCAAAACATTCACTGCAATGGTGGCAATGTGAGTTATTTTCTGGAACGGCCATGAAATTAAAGTGGCTAGAAATAGTGCCTCGCATTTGTAAGTTTGGATTTGGTGTTTAGTGGCATGCTGAAAGTGGCTGGTTCACTTGAACGTCATTTCTTAATTTAGTTATAGATTTAGAATTTTCTGGTTTTACAAATTAGTGGTAGTTGGTGTTTCTTAATAATTTCTTGTGCATATGGATTGTCACGTTAGGTACTTAGTATCTAGATTTTTTTTTTGTCATCAAAGGAGACTAAGCTCCTTAATTCTGTTCATGGGTTAACTTGTAATATGTTTACATCAAGGTATGGCTTTTCTATATATATATTTGTGTAACTTGTATATACTACAGTGTATCTGCCACTCATGTTTTCCTGTTTTCAGAAATGTGCATAGTGGTCGACGTGAGCAAACCTCGCCCTGCGAGCTTGCAGTGTGACGGAAATCTCAGGATTTGAACTCAGGACCGTCAGGACCCTGTTAACGTGTGATTTCTCTGTTCCATTCAATGAGAGGCTTGTTTTAGGCAGAAGATTTTCTACTGCCCAAAGTTGAGTATAAGTTCACACTTTGGATTGTGTGTTTGTGAAATCATAATAGATTAACATTTACTCGCGTCCATCAAATGTTCATCAAATTGAATTTTGGCCTTAAGCTTGCATAAGTGTAGAACTGAATGATAATGAAAGATGTCAGTAAATTTATGAACATAAACACACAAAAAGCTGTTTCCGTGCTCTACAATGCTTTATACTCATTTTGTGCATTTTTAAATACTAATTGTGGATAGGGCCTTGATTTGCAAATGATGTTAATTCCTTATTACTGCTGATGAATTCAGGTGAATGTGTAATCAATAAAGAAGTGTTGCAACTACAGACTGATTGCGTTACTGGTATACAAAGTTAGAGTGTGCACTCGCCATACCAGACAGCACTCATTACTTCACGGGAATAAAGTGCTAGCTGTTTTCCACAAGATCAAAATTTTCTGAATTAGCATTGGTTATGTATCAATAAATCATTTTCTTCAAGGTGATTCATGTTCGAGTACAGTATATGCCCCAAAATCCTATTGCCAGTTGAGGTCATTGATATGGGTTTGTAATTCAATGGTTTATTCCTATTTCCTTTCTTTAATATTGCTGTGACCTATACTACTTTCCAGTCTTTAGGAATAGACTTTTCGTCAAGTGAGTGATTCTATATGACTGCTATTGTGTCTGCACACTCTGAAGAGAAACCGATTGGTATACCATCTGTACCGGAAGACTTGTCTTTCTCTAGTGATTTGAGTTGTTTCACAACACCTAAGATATCTACTTTTATGTCACTCACCCTAACAGTTTATGTGTTATGGTAAAAACCTATGCTCAGTATAAGGTAGAGTTGGTGGACTTGTTCATTAACAAACAGAGATGGACACTCAGGTTGCAGCATAAGCCACAAAGCAAAAAGAGAAGACTACTAGTGGGGAAACAAGGCCCTTTAGACAAGACATGGCTGCAATGAGCACCTCAAATTATGAATCAGCAGAGAAAGACAAAGGTAGAGTGAAGTAATCCGAATTCCTGGATCTATGGAGAAGCTACCAACAGAAGTGAATGAGAACCATGGTTGGCAGGAATCGCTAGGTGACACGGTAGGCTGACTTTTAGATTGAGAGATGAATTAGTCATTAGAGCAAGGAAAAAATCATACAAGAACAGCTTACCATGCACAGGCAGCAAGTCTCAATAGAGATAGATGCTTAGCCAAAGTTTAAGGAAGATCAAATTCCGAATCTGTGAATAAGGAAATCAAGACTGCGATAGCAATCTCACGATAAAGTTCCCATTGACAGTGGGCTAAACAATGAATTACTTGAGATTAGGGAACAAGCTGGATCCAATTTTTCTCAGTAGAGATATAAAATAGTTGAAACAGTCAGCATTGTGATGAACAGATTAATAGTTGTCTGGGGGGTGGGGGCAGTTCAGGAATGCCAAAGTGAATAGAATGAAAACAAAATGACAATGACCTTGAGTCCCAGATCAAACTATAACAATCTGGACGCATATCAACCTGTTCAAAATATTTCACCTTCTACACATGACATGCTGCTGGCAACAACACTACCCACAACTGTAATGATAGAAGATACTTAAGAATAGAATTTTTAAATATTTTCATCAGATAAGAAGATGGTATATACTGTGGTATTCATTTGTGGTTTTGCAAGTGTGTTGCCATGATCATGGAACAAGACACAAAAGATAAGTTATGTAAACAAATATATAAATGGCGATGGGGCCCTATGGGTAA
The DNA here is from genome assembly GCF_023898315.1 of Schistocerca nitens. NCBI lineage: Eukaryota > Metazoa > Arthropoda > Insecta > Orthoptera > Acrididae > Schistocerca > Schistocerca nitens. The sequence goes on from NC_064614.1 coordinate 1,221,619,251, forward strand.
CTGAAACAAATCATTCATATGAAACCTACACCAAGGTTACAAAAGTCGTGGGATAGAGATATGAACATATATAGATGGCAGAAGCATCACATACACAAGGTATAAATGGACAAGTCATTGGCAGAGCTGTCATTTGTATTCACATGATTGGTGTGAAAAGGTGTCTCATGTGATTATGGCCACATGACAGCAATTAACAGACACTGAACATGGAATGGTTGTTGGAATTAGATGTATGAGACATTACGTTTCAGAAATCAGTAGGGAATTCAATATTCTGAGATCCACAATATCAAGAGTGTACTGAGAATATCAGATTTCAGGCATTACCTCTCACCTTGGAAAATACAGTGGCTGATGGTCTTCGCTTACTGACTGAGAGCAGCAGCGTTTGTGCAGAGGTGTCATTGCAAACAGGCAATTACAGCACATGAAATAATCACAGAAATCAGTGTGAGATATACAACAAATGTATCTGTTAAGAAAGTGCTGAGAAATTTGGTGTTAATGGGCTGTGACAGGAGACTCAGCTAACAGCACAACACTGCCTGCAGCGCCTCTCTTGGGCTTGTGAACATACCAGCTGGACTCTAGCTGTGACCTGGTCATATGAGTCCCAATTTGAGGTAGTTTGAGCTGACAGTAGGGCTCAGGTGTGGCATATACCCCATGAAGTCATGGACCGAAGTCGTGAACAAGACACAGTGCAAGCTGGTTGTGGTTCCGTAATGGTGATGACTATGTTTACGTGGAATGGACTGGGTTCTGTAGCCCCTCTAAACTGATCATTGAATGGAAATGTTTCTGTTCACCTACTTGGAGACCATTTGCAGTCAATCATGAACTTTATGTCCCCAACCAACAACAGAATTTTTATGATTGACAATGCGCCATGTCACTGAGCCACAATTATTTGCAATTGATTTGAAGAACATTCAGGACAATTTGAGTGAATAATCTGGCCACCCAGACTGTGCAACATGAATCACATTAAACATTTATGAGACACAATTAAGAGGTCAGTTCATGCACAAAATTCTGCACTGGCAACACTTTTGCATTTACGAATGGCTGTAGTCAGTACATATCAATATTTCTGCAGGGCTTCCTATGACTTGTTGAGTCCATGCTGTGTTGAGTTGGCACACTATGCCAAGAAAAAGTGTGTTCAACATGATATTAGGAGGTATCACACGACTTTTGACCCCTCAGTGTATGAGGATTTTGAAATTGGGAGCTTGTGCCAATATTTTGAAAAATAAGTTAATATGGCATATGGCAATATTGCAAATGAGGATGTTCCATTAACTATTGTTCTAGAGACAGGAGCATTTGTCAAAGCAATTTCAAGAAGTTCTTTGAATAAAGTGTCCACAAAAACCAAGTTGCATGGCATTCCTGTACAGAACTGCAAGATTATTGAAGACACTTGCATGTGATCCAGAAATGTTAGAATGATGGAGATGTTAATAAAACTAGAAAATGTAGTAATACCATGCACTCTTCTAGTAGCTGAAGACATGATTGTTGATTGTATTCTAAGCCATTAGTTTATATGTGAGGACACAAGATTGCCTCATCTGCCAGTATGATTTCCTTTCTGACTGACAGTGAAAGAGCTAAAATTGAGCTGCTCTGGAAGGATGGTAGCCACAGTCAGTAGTGCCAAGGTTTTAAGATCAAATTCTACCGTAAAGGAACATCAAAGTATAAGAGCATTTCTGATCCTGTTGAACAAAGTTAACCTCACCAGCAAGGAAAGACAGAAGTAGTTAGGAATCAATATGGGGATGCAATTGAAGAAAAACCTGGAATAATGCAAGGAAATACGTGTGACCTTGTACAGCAGTTTCTATCTTATCACATGACCTCAGTGGAATGCTCTAGATAATGAAATCAGGAGAATGCTTTGAGAACATAAGAGGTTCATAAGAACATATTGTCATGACCAGCAAATGCTACAGATTGGCTACATGATACCATTTGGAGAGGTAGTGAATCATCTGCCTCATTTGTCAACACACTACACTACAGCAGAGCTAATGTTTCACATGAGGGGAAAGAATGAATGAGTGTACCAGATCTCATAGGTTGCCAATGACAGAGATTAGTGGTAGAAAAGGTTCAGAAATCTTTGATCAGTTTGAGAGATAAAGCATTCACAAGAAAGAAAATGGTAAAAATAGTAAGGTATCTAGTGGCCAAGAAAATATTATTAAGAAGCCACCCACCTATTGAACAAAAGGAACAAAATGTGGCAGCCATTGTATATGGGACATTTTTTTTTCATTCTAACAATTTCAAATCCTGGTGCATATTTATTAGGGAACTCGAGTAATCACTGAATTACAGGACATGACCCTCTTCAAGATTTAAGGAAATGTTATTTATAGTGGAATTAGTTTGCATCATTGCAGGAACACAGGATTAATTGGAATGGTTGAGCAGAATATTTAAGTTAATGTAATGCATATATTAGGATTTTTTCATTTTACAACATGACATTTTTAATTTAGGCATAAGATGTATATTTGGTTTTGTGACTATGTGATCTGGATTTATCTATTGTTTTCTGTAGTAGGTAACTATTACCCTGTGAAATATGCAGGAGCTCATGAATGATTCTTGAATTTTAATTAGTCATGTTCTGAGAATAGACACAGTCATTTTTCATAGTAATAAGGTCTGCTTACAAATGAAGCATATTATTACAACATAGCGTAAGACAACATTTTCTGTCAATGTAGTGTGAACAATTCTGACCTACCAGTCATAAGATCACTATTTGATGCATCTAGATCTACATCTACATGATTACTCTGCAATTCATGATTAATTGCCTGGCAGAGTGTTCATCAAACCACCTTCAAGGCATTCCTGTAATGTTTCACTATCAAACAGCAGTCAGGAAAAATGAACATTTCAGTCTTTCCATATAAGCTCTGTTTTCTCTTATTTTACTGTGATGATTATTTCTCCCTATATAGGTGGGTGCCAACAAAATATTTTCACACTCTGAGGAGAAAGTTGGTGATTGAAATTCCATGAGAACCTCCCACTGTGACAAAAAATGCCTTTCTTTTAACGACTGCCTCTCTAATTCATGAATCATATTGCATGGCACTCTCTCCCCTATTTTGTGATAATCCAAAATGAGTTCCCCTTCTTTGAACCATCTCGATGTCCTCCATCAGTTGTATCTGATGCAGAACCCTCACCGCACACTAATACTCAAGAAGTGAGTGTAAATGTGTAGTCTCTTTAGTACATCTGTTGCATATACTAAGTGTTCTGCCAATAAATCACAGTCTTTGGTTTGCTTTCCCCACAACATTATCTATGTAACCATTCCAATTTAAACTATATGTAGCTGTAATCATTAAGTATTTATATTAATTGAAAACCTTTGGATTTGTGTGATTTATCCTGTAAACAAAGTTTAGCAGATTCTGTTTAGTACTCTTGTGGATAACTTCACACTTTTCACTATTTAGAGTCAATTACCACTCTTTGCACCATACAGATATAATGTTGAAATCATTTTGCATTTTGTTTTGATCATCTGATAACTTTACAAGGCATTAAACGGCAGCATCATCTACAAACAATCTAAGAGGGCTTCTCACATCATCTCCTAAATTGTTATGGAGATCAGAAAGAGCAAAGGTCTACAACACTTCCTTGGGGAATGCCACATATTACTTCTATTGTACTTGATGACTTTCCTTTGATTACAGTCAACTATGGCCTTTCTGACAGGAAATCATGCATCTAATCACACAAGTAGACAATTCACCATAGACAAGCAATTTTATTAGGACTCACTTGTGAGAAATGATGTCAAAAGCCTTAAGGAAATATAAAAATATAAACCAGATTAATGAATGCAATAAGTGGCTCTAATGTGACGTATATTTCAATGATGATAGTCATTGGTTTAGAAGTTACTCTAGCTTGTGATTAAAGCTGCACCAACACTGGTGCAGGTATGATATGTCGTAGAATTTGGTGGGATGTGTTCTACACTCTTTAAGTTTCATCCTTCTTCAGAGATGCATGCTTGATTTCCGAGTATTGACCTTGGGTCAATTACACATGATTGAAGCGATTTCACAGCTCTACAATAATTTTATTATTTGAGATATTTTCACAATGCTTTGCACACACATACAAAAACTCAAAAAGTTTTTTTAGGCATTCACAAATGTTCGATATGTGCCCCTTTAGTGATTCGGCAGACATCAAGCCGATAATCAAGTTCCTCCCAAACTCGGCGCAGCATGTCCCCATCAATGAGTTCGAAAGCATCGTTGATGCAAGCTCACAGTTCTGGCACGTTTCTTGGCAGAGGAGGTTTAAACACTGAATCTTTCACATAACCCCACAGAAAGAAATCGCATGGGGTTAAGTCGGAAGAGCGTGGAGGTCATGACATGAATTGCTGATCATGATCTCCACCACGACTGATCCATCAGTTTTCCAATTTCCTGTTTAAGAAATGCCGAACATCATGATGGAAGTGCGGTGGAGCACCATCCTGTTGAAAGATGAAGTCAGCGCTGTCAGTCTCCAGTTGTCACATGAGCCAATTTTCCAGCATGTCCAGATACACGTGTCCTGTAACATTTTTTTCGCAGAAGAAAAAGGGGCCGTAAACTTTAAGCCGTGAGATTGCACAAAACACGTTAACTTTTGGTGAATTCCGAAATTGCTGCACGAATGCGTGAGGATTCTCTACCGCCCAGATTTGCATATTGTGTCTGTTCACTTCACCATTAAGAAAAAATGTTGCTTCATCACTGAAAACAAGTTTCGCACTGAACGCATCCTCTTCCATGAGCTGTTGCAGCCGCGCCGAAAATTCAAAGCGTTTGACTTTGTCATCTTGTGTCAGGGCTTGTAGCAATTGTAAATGGTAAGGCTTCTGCTTTAGCCTTTTCCGTAAGATTTTCCAAATCGTCGGCTGTGGTACGTTTAGCTCCCTGCTTGCTTTATTCATCGACTTCCGCGGGCTACGCGTTAAACTTGCCCGCACGCGTTCAACCGTTTCTTTGCTCACTGCAGGCCGACCCGTTGATTTCCCCTTACAGAGGCATCCAGAAGCTTTAAACTGCGCATACCATTGCCGAATGGAGTTAGCAGTTGGTGGATCTTTGTTGAACTTCGTCCTGAAGTGTCATTGCACTGTTATGACTGATTGATGTGAGTGCATTTCAAGCACGGCATACGCTTTCTCAGCTCCTGTCGCCATTTTGTCTCACTGCGTTCTTGAGCACTCTGGTGGCAGAAACCTGAAGTGTGGCTTCAGCCGAACAAAACTTTATGAGTTTTTCTACGTATCTGTAGTGTGTCGTGACCATATGTCAATGAATGGAGCTACAGTGAATTTATGAAATCGCTTCAATCATTTGTAATAGCCCTGTATTTTCCATTGCCTAAGATTGAGCTACTTGCTCCACATGTCAGCTCTTTGAAATGAATTCATGAGGATATGATGTGGTGCTATTCAATTACTGTAGTTGCCATGGTTTATGGAACTTTTATGAGAGGATTTTATATAAATATGAGTAACAATGAACATCAAGAGAAAATGATGATTTTTTTGCTGTAAAATGGGCATAGAATCATGAAAGTATGTGAGTACAGTGCTTTGAAGAAGGAAACACATTCAGTGTGCACAAAGTGTATCAAATGACAGATGATCACTCATGCATGCAGCTTGACAATTGGCCCATAAAGACTACATCGTTGCCACTGAAGCAAAGATAGTGTGTATAAGGATGCTGTTTTATTTGAAGGATTTGCGAAATGTACCACAGACATTCTGTGACTGTGCTGTATTGGCATTAATCAGTTTGCCAGTGAAATTAGAGTTTCAAGTGATGGTCTAATGACAGTCTAAGGAATATTTACTATTGCATAATAATTAACATTGTAATTAAACTTTGCCTAGATCCAACAAATTCAGCACTGCTGATAATTTAAAGTTAAACAGAGATTACTTTGCCCAAATTGTCATTCATAAATTAATGACTTCTCTGTAAGTTAATCATATCAATAAAGTTTTGCTCTTTCATGTTCAATTATGTTGTATATTCACATGCCATCAGTGCTGCCATGGCATAATGTAGGTCAGATCACCATCATTCTACCATCCCTTTGATGAACCCTATTTCCTATCCATTCCATGGGGTTTCACTGTCCATCACACCAAATTCATCACCATCTTCCCTTCAGTTTTCTCAGAGACATCGTAGTGATGTTATTACATCTGATTAATATTGTTTCATTTTTCACTGGAATATTGGTGTGTTACCTAAACCTTCACCCAAGAAACTTTTGCAGAAAGTAAAGATTGAATAGTTTTATGTAGCCTAGATTATAAGTATTTGACCATCAAAGCATACTATACAAATGAGCTTTCCACAAAGGTGTGATACATCCAAATAACAGATGAACACTATTATGATAACAGACATATCATGTACAATTACTATGGTAATATATAATATTAATTTTCTGATTATTATGAACAACTTATGAATGGAATACTGAAAATATGAAAAAGGTGCATTGCTACACACTGTATAGTGGAGATGTTGAGTTGCAGTCGGACACAGTAAAAAGACTGCTAAGCAAGTAATCTTTTGGCCAAAAGACCTTTCCTCTGAAGTCAACAATACATGAAAACAAACAGACACACACACACACACACACACACACACACACACACACACACACAAACAAACAAGACTCACACACACGAGGCCAATGTATCTGGTTGCCAATGCCAGAATGCGAGCAACTGTGCATTATGATAGGAAAAGCAGTCAAGGAATCTGGATGGTGTGGTTATGGAGGAGGCTGGGTGGGAGGGGGAGGAGGCTGAGGGATAGCAGGGTAGGGATGGGGATGATCAAGTACTGGCTCTAGGAGCAGACAGGGACCTGGTGTGAAGAGGGTTGGACAGTTAGGCACAGTCAGGAGGTAGACAGATGATTTTCGGGGGGGTGGGGTGGGGGGGGGTGGGGGGGGGGGGAAGGAGTGCAAAAAAGAGAGAAGTAAGAAAACGAGAAGGAAAATACATGGATGTATTTTTGGAAGAGAAGGCTATGTAGCACTCAAGTGGGAGCAGGGAAAGAGACAGGTGGGTGAAGGACTATGACTGACGAAAGTTGAGTCCAGAGGGTATGGGAGAGTAGGATTTATCTGCATGTAGGGTTCCTTCATTTTCAGTTCAGAAACACTGATGTTGGTAGTAAGGATCCAGATGGCACAGACTGTGAAGCAGTTACTGAAGTGAAAAATTTTGTGTCAGTTAGTGTGCATAGTAACTGTGTGAACCAACTGTGTGTATGTCAGAGGCCATTCATTCGGACAGACAGCTTATTGGTTGCCATGCCCATGTAAAATGCAGCCTAGTGGTTGCAGTTTAGCTTGTAGATCATATGATTGCTTTCATAGGTAGTCCTTCTTTAATTGGGATATGTGATGTATGGACTGGACAGGAGTAGGTGGTCTTGGGAGGCTGTATGGGGCAGGTCTTGCAAGGAGGTCTATTACAGGGATATGAAACATGAGGCAAGCGAATGTGAGCAGGGGTGGCATGAACAAAGGTGCTAAATAGGTTCATTTGGCAGTGAAACACCACTGTGAGAGGGGTGACAAGGATAGTGGATAGGATGCTCTTCATTTCAGGGCACGATGAGAGATAGTGAAAACCCTGATGAAGAATGTGGTTCAGTTCCTCCTATCCTGTGTGGTACTAGTTTATGACAGGAATGCTCCTCTGTGGCTGGATGGTGGGACTTTGTGTGGTGACGGGTGATTGTAGATATAAGGCATGGAACCTCTGTTTCAGTACAAGATTGGGAGGGTAATTTTGGTCTGTGAAAGCCTCAGTGAGACTGTTATTGCATTTTGAGAGGGACTGTTTTTCACTACAGAAGCAAAAGGCTGTATGAATGGCACTTCTTGGTATGGAATAGGTAAGAGTTGTCAGAGTGGAGGTATTGCTGGTGGTTGGTAGGTTTGATGTGGATGGAGCTACTGATGTAGTCATCACTGAGATGGAGGTCAACATACAGAGAGGTGGCCTTTTGGGTTGAGGAGAACCAGATGAAGCAAAGGGGGGAGAATTTGTTGAGATTCTGGAGGAAAGTGACTAGGATGCCCTCACCCTGGATCCCAACTACAATAATGTCATCACTGAATCTGAACCAGATCAGGGATTTGGGATTCTGGGTGGTTAGGAAGGATTTCTCTAGACAACCCATGAAAAGGTTGGCATGGAATGGTGCTATGCAGGTGTCCATTGGCATACCTCATATTTGTGTGTAGGTGATGTCTTCAGAGGTGAAGTAATTATGAGTTAGGATATAGTTGGTTGGAAGCAAGTTGCAGGTTTGGGATCTGTTGGGCCTTGGGAAAGGAAGTATTCAATAGTGGGAAGACCATTGGCATTAGGGATGTTAGTATAAAGGGAGGTGGCATCAATAGTAATAAGCAAGGCATGTGTGGTAAAGAAACAGAAATTATGGAGAGTCAGTGGGGGAAATGTTTGGTGTCTTTTATGTAGGAGGGAAGGTTGCTGATGATAGGCAGAAGGTGTTGGTCTACGAGAGCAGAGATTCTCTCAGTGGGGGCACAGAACTAAAAACAATGGATGGTTGAGTGTATGGTGTTTATGAAGCATGTAGAAGGTAGGAGTCCATGCAGTAGTAGGTGTGAGGAGAGAAAGAGACAGAGAGAGAGACTCAGTGGAGAGGTTCTGGGATCGGCCTTAGGATGTGAAGAGAGACTGGAGATCTTGTTCGATTTCTGGATTGGGGTCACTGTGGCAGGGTTTGTTGGTGGGCCAGTCTTACAGCTGGCAAAGTCCTACTACCAGGTAATCCTTGCAGTTCAAAACGACTGTGGTGGAGCCTTTTCTAGCAGGTAGGGTTATAAGATGAGGACACACCATTCTTTTATTTAAAATAAAGGTTAGAGTCATAACTCACATGCTCCAAAATAATGAAAATTGAGATGCCGGCATACTCTCATATAGCTTTATACAGAGAACATAATTCACGAAACAGTTATTCACATTTGGCACAAGATCCTTGAGAAAACCAGTGTTAAACTTCATAGTTAGTTTCAAAAGTCTCATGATCCACGGGATCTTGTGAGTTTTGTCCCATACCTCATCTTGACCAATCAGCGATTAGCTCACTCTTCGGCATTTTATTATGTAGTAGTAGATATTGATGCCAGTGGAGTGTGTTTTCTGTTCTGTTCAGTTATTTTGGGGAATATAATTCAATATAGTGGTTGGAATAAAACTGATTTGAGACACAAGTCATGGAAGAAGACGTTTCATGTGTTGGAGAAGAGGAAGGCCAAAAAACGTTCACAGCATCCAGAAATGTGGAACAGTCAGGAAGCCAAACGAATGAAGTTAGAATATCCTGTTTTCTTCATTGTTTTCAAATTGATTCTTGTTATTGACTTGATTTGTTCCTCCATGTAAGAATGTATAGGACTCTTTCTTTGGAACTTAACAGTGAGGAATCACAAATTCAATATTTTAAGTCCATTTTTGAAAAATAAACAGAACCTCACACTGTAGTTTGTTCTATCATTATAGGTACAAACCTTCAGTGCTGCCCCAGTATCCAACATGTCAACACCGTGGAGGAGCATTTAATCGCTGTTCACTTTTTATGAATGATATTAAAAACTTTCATGATTTGTTTTATAAAACACCGGAAAGAGATTATCAGAATCAGTTCATATTGAAGTATGTGGAAATTCGCAACGTCATCAAAAACGGCTCTGAGCACTATGCGACTTAACTTCTGAGGTCATCAGTCACCTAGTACTTAGAACTAATTAAACTTAACTAACTTAAGGGCATCACACACATCCATGCCTGAGGCAGGATTCGAACCTGCGACCGTAGCTGTCGCTCGGCTCCAGACTGTAGTGCCTAGAACCGCACGGCCACTCCGGCCAGCGCAACGTCATCAGACATCGACCTAGTTGATCATTAAACTGAAAAACTGTGCATGGTAGATATTTCTTTTATGAAATTGCAAATGGTATTCCAAACTAGAGAATATCTTTTGTAAACTAACACAAGCAAAGTCCATAAAAGATGATTAATTAGTATTTATCATGATTAACGTCGGAATGTAATATTATATAGTACTGTCATTATGATTATGCAAATACTTTATTCTGCCAGTGTCTGCATATTGAGTTGCAACACAATAGTTCCCGTGAAACCAACATCGTTCAAACAGCTCAGTACCAAAACTCACAAGATCCAAAATGGTGATTGTCAAAACTTATGTGTTCCATAGCTCATTAACAAAACTCACATGATCCATAATATAACCTTAAATAATTGTAATTTCATAACAAGCAAACATAATCTGCAATATACATAATGATTTATAGCCATTGTTCTTGCACATACTGATGTCAATATATGGGACATTTGCACGACGCATGTAAAACACGGTTATAGTCATTCATGAAAATTTATGTTTTTGGAGCATGTGAGTTATGCTTCTAACCTACCCTTTTCATGTTTATACTTCTCTCCTTGTTCACTCCCTCCCCCACCCTCCCCCACTCCCTTCTCCATCTAACCTTCTGGCTGCACCTAGCTGCCATACCCTCTCCCCAAGACACCTCTTAACGCTCCCACAAGAAGCACTTTACCATCTATAACCCCCACCCTTCTATACCTCCCCCTCTTGCCCGAGCCCCTTCCATAACCATAGCTTACTTGTTTAGCAGTATTTTCATTATGCCTGTGTGTGTGTGTGTGTGTGTGTGTGTGTGTGTGTGTGTGTGTGTGTGTGTGTGTGTATTTTCGTTATGCCTGTCTGCAACACATCATCTCCAATATATGGAGAGTAACAACCTATCATTTCCATAGTACTGTCATTATGATTATGCAAATACTTTATTCTGCCAGTGTCTGTAAGGTTCTGTAACTTCAATCAGTTTTGATGGGATATTTTCCAGAGTAGCATACAATTTAATCCTAGCAGGCATTAATAAATAATTAAGCAGAAATATTAATACCTTAACCCTCCATCCATGGGCAATATTGATGGGTGCATTTAGCTCTTTCCAGACAATTTTACAGGGCCCATTATTATTGTGTCAAATCTTATTTCTGCTCTGTCTGCACATCTCAAATTGTGATTTTTCCATCAATTACTTTTCTGTTGTTCTGGAACATAATAGGCTGCTATTTTCCCATAAAATCTTTTTCTTTTGCTCTGGCACATTTGAGGTTACTGTTTTCCTATCTGTAATATAGGGAGTCACATTTTTTATGTTCTCTAGTCTCATACATATACTTACACATATACCTTCTGGTGGCAGCAATTTTGTATTCATATTCCCAAGCTTGTGCATAGAACCTTCCTTTAAGAAATGAACTACACAGAAAACTTATCAATAAGTTTACTCAATTTTTATAGCACTAAATGGATTTTCACATTTTCCTGATTATTTATGTTAAAAGTCAATTAAAAATCAACTCAAACATAAGTTTTTGGTTTAGTTGTTATATTCATATAATTCTATCCTTGCAGCTATTCTATTATTGAAAAAAAGACATGCTATTTTGCGTAAATAAATAGGAAAATATACCAAGGGTTAGCAGGTTAAGATACTGCTCTCCTAGGGGGAGGGACACTGTGGTACAACTTTTTATATTTTGTTAATTATGCTTGAACTGTGTGTTCCTCACAGTTCGATTCCTCTCCCTCTTAATGTCACTTGCAGCATTAATTTCAATTCCTGCCATGCACCATCTTTTGTTTACTAGCGATTCCAAGGGGGTGCTGTTTGCTCTGCATGGGGCAGTTCCTTGTGGCACTCGCAGCATGGGGGAGCAGAGGGGCACAGTGTGGCGAGTGGTTGTGAGTAGTGCAACGATTGTCGACGCTTGATGTCTAGTGTGGACATGGCCTTGATAAGGTTGTAATAGAGGTGTCTGATTCAAGACATTATGGAAATTCAATCAGTCTATCAGTTCTGTTTCCTCTATGTTCCTGGTGTGGAAGCAAGATTGTGTCTCGGTACTGGCAGCTATTTGTTGGAGTGTGCATCAATCAAAGTGAGACCTATCAAGCAAGACTGCATCCCGGTACCAGTAGCTATTCATTGGAGTGTGCACCAATCAAAGCAAGACGTAGCATACACCTTTGTTCAGTGGTGATTGACATTCACATTCCGCTAAAATGGTGATTCAGTAACCCAGCCATATTGCATAAGTTATTTGTTGTGACTACTGTTGACTGTTCCTATCAGATGCTTTAGTATTCTCATCCATTTCTTCTGCTGTGTGCTGTTGGGCTCATTTCAGTGTTAATATTCAGCCCAATGTATTAGAAATGAATTCTTGTTGTCTTTTGGTTGAGTCCTGGGTTTGTTGGAATTGATAACTAGGATGTCCCATCACTCACAATACACATCAAGCAACCAAGATAAATATGACTTAAATTTGCATTTGTATAACTTGTTTATCCAGTTTTCTATGAGATTATAGTTAAGTAGTTAAATGACTATTTTATACTTTAAATTATGTAAAACTTGTCCCACCTGTGAAATGGATTTTTGACATGCAATGTTCTTCTTTTTTGGGTTCTGGTCAAGTCTATGTTATGTGGTCTTAATGGTCTGCTAAGTGCCTCAACACTCACAACAGTCATATGGAGTATATCTAATTCATTACTTCTAGGTTTGAATCCAAGTTGTTCCTCGAGTTAGGTTAATTAATAGTAATTTTATTCATTTGATTCCAGTCTCTGATTTCTTGAGTGACAACAGGATCTTGTATTTTCTACCCTTATTCTGGAAGTGTGAATGCCTGTAATCTGCAAAGATTTAATGGCGGGTCTCTACCTATATGCCATTATAGTTGCCCAGCTCCTGGTGGCTGTTACAGTTTCTGTCATGACCTGTTTGTTCTTCAGCCAGTGGCATCAGTTAATGAGTTTAGCACCATGTGGAGGTCAATATTACTCTTTCCTTACCTGCCTCAGCGTTAGGCAGGGGTTTAATTCCTCAAGCTAGCTTTAGACCAGCACTGGTCCATTAGGATTCCTTTGATCTTATATACACTTTTATATAGCTCTAGAGAGTAGCTTATTGTGGTAGAGTTTATTAAGTTGGTTTTACATGGATAATGTGATCCCAAAGTGATGGTTTTTAAGAGTCATTTGTAACCCCTTTTATATCTGAATTGTTCAGGCTGAAACAGCGTTGTGTTAGAAGCTGGTTTATATATATTTATAATATCTTTAAATTTGTTGTGCTATTTCCATGATTTAATGTATGTGCCCCCTTTAATGGGTGCTAGATTTATCCTCTCTTATTTAGTGTTTAAGTAAGCCCACTGAAATATCACTCTCAAATAAAACGAACTGGTTCGGCGGCTTTCTGTAACACGTGAATTTCCTTAGTTCTCTGTGTTCTACAATTTACCTCGTCAAAAAGTGTTTCAGTGCTATAATGTATACCAGGCAAATCTGAAACAAGTTGTTCTCCACTTTAACTGCTTATTCCCTAATGTTTGTGGAATTTAAAATTTCTAAATTTGCAAGCCTTAATCTGTTTTCTGTAAATTGTTGTCAGTATAGCTGTGACATGCCTAATCAATTGCAACACATAACTGTTGGTGTTTTAACTGGTTGTGTTGCAATAAATGCAAACTTAATGTGAAGCTTGAGAGTGATTCATATTCCCCAGTTCCTCATCCTCACTAATGCTAGAATAAATATTTTTTTATTAAAGCTTGTGTTAAGACTTTTTGGTGAGTTACTGGGAGGAAATAAAAGGAGGCACTACAATGCTAATATTCCATGCCAGAGATAGCAGTTCATGTTCCCTTCATACATGCATACAAATTGCTTAGAATTCTGAGACCTGTTCCTATCCTTTTCTGCCATGGCTCTGAGGATAAAGAAAAGAATTTGCTCTCGATTTGCTTAATCATCTTGTGAGACAGACAAAGAAGTAAATTGTTTATTGTAATATTATATGGTTCCAAGTTGTAATCATACTAAACTGTCCAGATTGTGGATGATACTAACATCATTAACAATTGCAGTGGGCAAGGGAATAGGGTTATTGCATTTCATCAGAAGTAAAACTCAAGATGAGATCTTTATGTTGAAGACTTCATTACCATTATCTTTACCCATGTTCATAGGTATATGCAGATTGTGGATTGGAGGGATCACTGGACAGTGGATCAGCAACAATAATTTGCACTTTGGATCAAGCCCTGTTTGGGAAAATTTTCATTTAGCTTCTTAAAGTACAATACGATGTTTGCTGGCCATTAGTCAATGATAATGCTGACTCTTGGACAAGGTTTCTCTAGTTTTCTTTCTTTTCTTTGTTACTCTGGCCTCCTTTGTCATGAATTCAGCAGCTTTTTCACCTTCACTAAAACATTGCCTGTCCACCTCTGGAAGCCCATTTTTCATATTGTCTACAGTTTTGATGCTTAGTCTGCTCATGGTTTTGAATCTGCTTGTTACTCCATCATTAAAAATATATTATGACATCCATCACACTGATCTGAAAGGCTGACATGTCAACAAATGCAGTTGTAGACAAGTGCTTCCAAATGCAACTACTGAAAGCTTTTTTGGATTCTGTATTTTGGCATGAATTCTACCATAACAATTTCTGGCATGGGTTGTGCATGTGTATGTTTTCGTCCTTTTGCTTCATATCTATTGTACTGGCGTCATTAAGTATTAGTCCTAACCTCACTTCACTGTGACATAACAATTTCTACAGTTTTAACATGATTTCCAACAATACTACATCTAAAACAATCACAACAACATGTTGCCAATGTAACTGCATGCACAAAACACAAATAAACTGAAGGAAACTACTTGTATTGACAGAAAGGTCAATTTCAGTAAATCCCTGCTGACAGTAATATGTTGGCAACATAATTAAATAATGAGACATTTTAAGCAAGATTTTGTGTTTTTCACCTCACAGTAGCACTTGCAGCCTCTGTCCTCAGTTATTTGTTGTATATATTCCAGTCTCCATCTTCCTCTACA
Organism: Schistocerca nitens; assembly: GCF_023898315.1. NCBI lineage: Eukaryota > Metazoa > Arthropoda > Insecta > Orthoptera > Acrididae > Schistocerca > Schistocerca nitens. Next base: position 1,221,634,349 of record NC_064614.1, read on the forward strand.
ATTTTTAATCGCTGCAGCTCCCTCTAACACCATGGAAGTTACTCCCTGATATATTCAGGTATGTTCTATCATCCTGTCCATTCTTGTTTCCATTGAGTCTTTTCTATATATCTCTTCCCTCACTAATTCTGCAGAGAACCTCATCATTCCTCCCTTAACAGTCCACCTAATTATTCTTCTGTAGTGCTAAATCTCACATGCTTCAGTTCTCTTCTTCTCTCTATAGTCCATGTTTCACTACCACACAATGCTGTGCTCCAAACATACATTCTGAGATATTTCCTCCTCAAATTAAGGCCTATGTTTGATCGTAGCAGACATCTTGTGCCCTCCTAGGCACTTAAAAAACACTCACAACATCTGCTTAAAAAAGGCACTTAAACACCAAAATTTGAGTTGTATATTGCACATAAAGTACGTATTTGGAGAATGAGGAAGATACACAGAATTTTATTAAATAAAACAAAATTTTCATTTTTTGAACCCTCATGATGTCCAGGTCCCTTAAAACAATTAAGAGAAAACAGTACTTACATTTTGACAATTGCCATCCTTTCCGTGTCAAACGTTTCCTCTCATACAGCATTGGCATTCAAGGCAAACACATTTGTTAAGATACAGAGATACATCACCTTTCTCACCTCAGTCTTCACTGGACATAATTACAGCATCACCTCATCTCAAAAGCAGATTTCCTCAGCCATCACATCCAATTCTGGTACTGCTGATCCCTTCAAAAACCAACTTAGGAATACATCTGTTGTCACTCAGTATTATCCTGGCCTTGAAAGTATTTATCAGCTACTTCAACAAGCCAATGTCTCCCTAAAATCATACCGTGAAATGAGGTCCATTCTATCTGACATATTGATCATGACATTTAGAATAACTTGTCATGTCCCTGTCAACATCCACAACTTCCTTCTCAGACCTCATGCTCCTTCCCCATGTAATTGCCTTCTCTATGGTTCCTAATCCTGTGACCACCTCCACTGTAAGGCTTAACCAATGCACCCTCCTGCCATCATGTATACCAGCTCTGTAGACGACAAAACATATTCTATCAAAGGGAGAGCTACCTGTGAAATGACACATCTCCTGTATCATCTGTTACATAAACACTGTCCAGCTTTTTTACATTGGTACGACTACCACCAAATTAGCAGTTTGAATGAATTTTCATAGGCACAATGTGTATGCTGGCAACACACAAGTATCCTGTTGCAGAACTTGTTCTGCAACATGACAGTATTAACCTCAGTGCCTGATTCACCACACCTGCCATCTTGATTCTTCCCACAGACATCTGTTCTAATGTTTTCCAGATGACTGGAGACTATATGGCTCTGTGGTGCATGACCCACACGTCTCTTGTGGGTGATTTACGTATTGAGTGCAGCCGATCTTCTACTCCGGACAGACGACTACGTCGATGTTCACCCTTAACCCAAAACATCGGTCTCTCAGACCCCTCGTTTATTTTAAATGTTGAGTGTGGCAGCACTGCAAAAAAGTGTGGCTTCTCTTTCCCAGTACCTTTGCTGCAATTCTTGCTGCGTGTAAAGCAGCAGTCAACAATCAGTTTTACTTTGTCAGTGAAGAAACACAGAGTATTATTTAGAGGACTGCATGAAGTTGTGTACCTGAGATGCCACATGTTTCGTATTATGTACAAGAATTTGGTTGGTCCAATAGACCGCATGTTTCTAATTACGACATATTTTGCTTTCAGTGGCTGTTATTTTATAGTGTCTACTTCTATGCAGGAATTTGTCATATTTCAGGTGTAACATGGATCGACTTTCTAAGAAGAGTAACATATCTGCACCTAATCCAGATTTGGAAGCTTGGGTCCAAGTGCAGTTATGGGATTTAGATAAAGAGGAAAATGGGATTGATGATGACACATTTGACGATTCTGATGACGATTCAGATTTCATGGCAGGTGATAGTCAACAGGAAACAGAGAGTGATACTTGTGAAGAAAATGTTTTATTGGAAGAAGAACCTGGAGCGGTCTATACTACACATAATACCTCACAGCAAACACAGTACTTTTATGGTAAAAATAATTTCTAATGGGAACAATCTGAGCCTGTTAGAATGAGAAGAACATCAGAGCACAACATTCTGAAAGGAGGAATGCCTCGCTTCATAGCCAAAAGTTGAAGTTTAGGACAAAGTCCTACTAAATCTCAAATATAGAAGAATTTATTTGATGATGACATGATAGATGAAATAGTTCCACATACAAACGTGAAACTGAATACAATAAGGGAAAAGTTGCAGGAAACAATTAATTCGTCCAATTACAGAGATACTGACAACGTTGAAATCAATGCTTTCATAGGCTTTCTAATGATGACATCCATATTCAAATCGTCTCATGAAGATATGTTGTCTCTTTTCGAAAAGGATCTGACTGGTCAGCCTATATTTGTGGTGACAATGTTGGCTAAGCACTTTGAAATACTTCTAAGCAGCCTGAGACTTGACGATGCAGCTACCAGAAATGAAACAAAGAAGCAAGATCGCACAGCTGCAACATCAAACATTTTTGAGAAATTCATTTTCAGGCCTCAGCAATTGTACCATGTAAAAGACAATGTTACAGTGGATGAAATGTTAGTACCATTCAGGGGAAAATGTCCTTTCCGCATTTATATGCCTAGCAAATCAGCCATATAGGGCACAAAAGTTATGTGCCTAGCAGACTCTAGAAACATTTACCTCTTCAATGCCTATATATATTCAGGGAAAGATGGTGGATGTGGCCAACAGAAGAAGAGGAAAAGCTTCCAAACCAACTCAGGCTGTTTTACGTCTGTACAAACCAATAGAACAATAGAAGGAAGTAACAGAAACATTACCACTGACAACTGGTTTACATCTATAGAACTCATTCGTGAGCTGAGAAAGAGAGCACTAACATACGTAGGAATGATCAGAAAGAACAAACGCAAAATTCTCCAAGAGCTTTTGGCTGATAAAAGTAGGCCAGTTGGGTTAGCATTACATGGATCCTCTGAGAATAAAATACTGGTTTCACTTGTTCCTAAGAGAAACAAGGCAGTAATTCTTGTGTCTTCAATGCACCATTCCATTGAAAATGATACTATAAAAAAATAAGCCAGAAATTATTTGTTATTACAATGCAACGAAATCTGGAGTAATTTGCTTGACATAAAATGTGCCAATTATTCATCAAACAGATGTACAAGGTGCTTTCAAAGAAAACCCCATGCTAACTCGTCTCAAATTCACCAAAAGTCTGGCCATGGAGCTGATAGAGCCACATATAAGAAGCCACATGGAAATTCAAATATCAAGGAAAAGTTCTGGGAGACACTCAGAAATCAAGCGAAGGCATACAGAGTGATAGACTGGACAAAAGGAAAACATGTATGAAGTGCCCTGTGTCCAAGAGTAGGAAAACGCCATATAAGTGCATCAAATGCAGTCACCCAGTTTGCCTGTAATGCAGCAGAAACGTGTGTAGACTGTGCAAAAGAGATGTGATTTAATATTTTAGTTCAGTTGATCAATATCTTTTTTTTTTTTTTTAGATTTTCTGCAATATTTTATTTATATTTGGTAATGTTTAATATTTATATTAAATTTATTTATTTATATTAAACATTTATTTGTATTTTTATATTTACATTAAGTATTTATTTATGTTAACTTACTCATAACGTGAGTTAAAAGACTATTTACTTGATTTCTGTCAACTTATGCGGACTACTGTGATATAAAATACTAGATGGTCTGAGAGAGAGCGCATGTTTCTCGTTACGCACATTTCAGATATGTTTCGGGTTAAGGGTTAAACATTTTGCGGATAACAGACACTGAGCAGCAGAAAGAACGTAGAAATATTTGTGCTGTTATGGTGACATATTCTTGTGCAGTTTAAAAAATTGAATATTTTACAGGTGATCATTAACATAATGCTACAGGACACTAAACTGCATTTTAGAACACAAAACTTTAGTTTGATTTTAATGAAGGTGAGATGCCAGAGTACTTTGCATTTAGGCTCAATTTAAATGAATAAAAGTTTTTGGGAATTGTGACTATAACTAATCTACTCAGACTGATAATTATGGTAGTATGGCATTATGTATATTAGGGGAAAAATAGTTACTTCAAAAAATGCCACTGCTCCTCCTCCTATACTGCTCATCTGCTTTTTTCTAAATAAATAAATAAAACAAAGGATACACACACACACACACACACGCACACACACACACACACACACACACACACACACACACACACACACACACATATATATATATATATATATATATAAAAAGAAAGATGATGAGACTTACCAAACAAAAGCGCTGGCAGGTCGATAGACACACAAACAAACACAAATATACACACAAAATTCAAGCTTTCGCAACAAACTGTTGCCTCATCAGGAAAGAGGGAAGGAGAGGGAAAGACGAAAGGATGTGGGTTTTAAGGGAGAGGGTAAGGAGTCATTCCAATCCCGGGAGCGGAAAGACTTACCTTAGGGGGAAAAAAGGACAGGTATACACTCGCACACACACACATATCCATCCACACATACAGACACAAGCAGACATATTTAAAGACAAAGAATTTGGGCAGAGATGTCAGTCGAGGTGTAAGAGTAGAGGCAAAGAAGTTGTTGAGAGACAGGTGAGGTATGAGTGGCGGCAACTTGAAATTAGCGGAGATTGAGGCCTGGCGGATAACGAGAAGAGAGGATATACTGAAGGGCAAGTTCCCATCTCCGGAGTTCGGATAGGTTGGTGTTGGTGGGAAGTATCCAGATAACCCGGACGGTGTAACACTGTGCCAAGATGTGCTGGCTGTGCACCAAGGCATGTTTAGCCACAGGGTGATCCTCATTACCAACAAACACTGTCTGCCTGTGTCCATTCATGCGAATGGACAGTTTGTTGCTGGTCATTCCCACATAGAATGCATCACAGTGTAGGCAGGTCAGTTGGTAAATCACGTGGGTGCTTTCACACGTGGCTCTGCCTTTGATCGTGTACACCTTCCGGGTTACAGGACTGGAGTAGGTGGTGGTGGGAGGGTGCATGGGACAGGTTTTGCACCGGGGGCGGTTACAAGGATAGGAGCCAGAGGGTGGGGAAGGTGGTTTGGGGATTTCATAGGGATGAACTAACAGGTTACGAAGGTTGGGTGGATGGCGGAAAGACACTCTTGGCGGAGTGGGGAGGATTTCATGAAGGATGGATCTCATTTCAGGGCAGGATTTGAGGAAGTCGTATCCCTGCTGGAGAGCCACATTCAGAGTCTGGTCCAGTCCCGGAAAGTATCCTGTCACAAGAGGGGCACTTTTGTGGTTCTTCTGTGGGGGATTCTGGTTTTGAGGGGATGAGGAAGTGGCTCTGGTTATTTGCTTCTGTACCAGGCCGGGAGGGTAGTTGCGGGATGCGAAAGCTGTTGTCAGGTTGTTGGTGTAATGTTTCAGGGATTCCGGACTGGAGCAGATTCGTTTGCCACGAAGACCTAGGCTGTAGGGAAGGGACCGTTTGATGTGGAATGGGTGGCAGCTGTCATAATGGAGGTACTGTTGCTTGTTGGTGGGTTTGATGTGGACGGACGTGTGAAGTTGGCCATTGGACAGGTGGAGGTCAACGTCAAGGAAAGTGGCATGGGATTTGGAGTAGGACCAGGTGAATCTGATGGAACCAAAGGAGTTGAGGTTGGAGAGGAAATTCTGGAGTTCTTCTTCACTGTGAGTCCAGATCATGAAGATGTCATCAATAAATCTGTACCAAACTTTGGGTTGGCAGACCTGGGTAACCAAGAAGGCTTCCTCTAAGCGACCCATGAATAGGTTGGCGTACGAGGGGGCCATCCTGGTACCCATGGCTGTTCCCTTTAATTGTTGGTATGTCTGGCCTTCAAAAGTGAAGAAGTTGTGGGTCAGGATGAAGCTGGCTAAGGTAATGAGGAAAGAGGTTTTAGGTAGGGTGGCAGGTGATCGGCGTGAAAGGAAATGCTCCATCGCAGCGAGGCCCTGGACGTGCGGAATATTTGTGTATAAGGAAGTGGCATCAATGTTTACAAGGATGGTTTCCGGGGGTAACAGATTGGGTAAGGATTCCAGGCGTTCAAGGAAGTGGTTGGTGTCTTTGATGAAGGATGGGAGACTGCATGTAATGGGTTGAAGGTGTTGATCTACGTAGGCAGAGATACGTTCTGTGGGGGCTTGGTAACCAGCTACAATGGGGCGGCCGGGATGATTGGGTTTGTGGATTTTAGGAAGAAGGTAGAAGGTTGGGGTGCGGGGTGTCGGTGGGGTCAGGAGTTTGATGGAGTCAAGTGAAAGGTTTTGCAGGGGGCCTAAGGTTCTGAGGATTCCTTGAAGCTCCGCCTGGACATCGGGAATGGGGTTACCTTGGCAGACTTTGTATGTGGTGTTGTCTGAAAGCTGACGCAGTCCCTCAGCCACATACTCCCGACGATCAAGTACCACGGTCGTGGAACCCTTGTCCGCCGGAAGAATGACGATGGATCGGTCAGCCTTCAGATCACGGATAGCCTGGGCTTCAGCAGTGGTGATGTTGGGTGTAGGATTAAGGTTTTTTAAGAAGGATTGAGATGCAAGGCTGGAAGATAGAAATTCCTGGAAGGTTTGGAGAGGGTGATTTTGAGGAAGAGGAGGTGGGTCCCGCTGTGACGGAGGACGGAACTGTTCCAGGCAGGGTTCAATTTGGATGGTGTCTTGGGGAGTTGGATCATTAGGAGTAGGATTAGGATCATTTTTCTTCGTGGCAAAGTGATATTTCCAGCAGAGAGTACGGGTGTAGGACAGTAAATCTTTGACGAGGGCTGTTTGGTTGAATCTGGGAGTTGGGCTGAAGGTGAGGCCTTTGGATAGGACAGAGGTTTCGGATTGGGAGAGAGGTTTGGAGGAAAGGTTAACTACTGAATTAGGGTGTTGTGGTTCCAGATTGTGTTGAAAGGAATTTTGAGGTTTTGGAGGGAGTGGACCTGGAAGTAGGAGATTGAGTGGATGGGAGACACTGGGTTTGTGTGCAATGAGAGGTGGTTGAGGTTTGCTGGAAAGGTTGTGAAGGGTGAGTGAGTTGCCTTTCCGGAGGTGGGAAACCAGGAGATTGGATAGTTTTTTGAGGTGGAGGGTGGCATGCTGTTCTAATTTACGGTTGGCCTGTAGGAGGATGCTCTGAACAGCCAGTGTGGATGTGGGAGAGGAAAGATTAAGGACTTTTATTAAGGATAGGAGTTGACGGGTGTGTTCATTGGCTGAGTTGATGTGTAGGTGAAGGATTAGGTGGGTGAGGGCAATGGAATGTTCAGTTTGGAACTGGTATAGGGACTGATGGAAGGAAGGGTTGCTTTCACGCCGATCACCTGCCACCCTACCTAAAACCTCTTTCCTCATTACCTTAGCCAGCTTCATCCTGACCCACAACTTCTTCACTTTTGAAGGCCAGACATACCAACAATTAAAGGGAACAGCCATGGGTACCAGGATGGCCCCCTCGTACGCCAACCTATTCATGGGTCGCTTAGAGGAAGCCTTCTTGGTTACCCAGGTCTGCCAACCCAAAGTTTGGTACAGATTTATTGATGACATCTTCATGATCTGGACTCACAGTGAAGAAGAACTCCAGAATTTCCTCTCCAACCTCAACTCCTTTGGTTCCATCAGATTCACCTGGTCCTACTCCAAATCCCATGCCACTTTCCTTGACGTTGACCTCCACCTGTCCAATGGCCAACTTCACACGTCCGTCCACATCAAACCCACCAACAAGCAACAGTACCTCCATTATGACAGCTGCCACCCATTCCACATCAAACGGTCCCTTCCCTACAGCCTAGGTCTTCGTGGCAAACGAATCTGCTCCAGTCCGGAATCCCTGAAACATTACACCAACAACCTGACAACAGCTTTCGCATCCCGCAACTACCCTCCCGGCCTGGTACAGAAGCAAATAACCAGAGCCACTTCCTCATCCCCTCAAAACCAGAATCCCCCACAGAAGAACCACAAAAGTGCCCCTCTTGTGACAGGATACTTTCCGGGACTGGACCAGACTCTGAATGTGGCTCTCCAGCAGGGATACGACTTCCTCAAATCCTGCCCTGAAATGAGATCCATCCTTCATGAAATCCTCCCCACTCCGCCAAGAGTGTCTTTCCGCCATCCACCCAACCTTCGTAACCTGTTAGTTCATCCCTATGAAATCCCCAAACCACCTTCCCCACCCTCTGGCTCCTATCCTTGTAACCGCCCCCGGTGCAAAACCTGTCCCATGCACCCTCCCACCACCACCTACTCCAGTCCTGTAACCCGGAAGGTGTACACGATCAAAGGCAGAGCCACGTGTGAAAGCACCCACGTGATTTACCAACTGACCTGCCTACACTGTGATGCATTCTATGTGGGAATGACCAGCAACAAACTGTCCATTCGCATGAATGGACACAGGCAGACAGTGTTTGTTGGTAATGAGGATCACCCTGTGGCTAAACATGCCTTGGTGCACAGCCAGCACATCTTGGCACAGTGTTACACCGTCCGGGTTATCTGGATACTTCCCACCAACACCAACCTATCCGAACTCCGGAGATGGGAACTTGCCCTTCAGTATATCCTCTCTTCTCGTTATCCGCCAGGCCTCAATCTCCGCTAATTTCAAGTTGCCGCCACTCATACCTCACCTGTCTCTCAACAACTTCTTTGCCTCTACTCTTACACCTCGACTGACATCTCTGCCCAAATTCTTTGTCTTTAAATATGTCTGCTTGTGTCTGTATGTGTGGATGGATATGTGTGTGTGTGCGAGTGTATACCTGTCCTTTTTTCCCCCTAAGGTAAGTCTTTCCGCTCCCGGGATTGGAATGACTCCTTACCCTCTCCCTTAAAACCCACATCCTTTCGTCTTTCCCTCTCCTTCCCTCTTTCCTGATGAGGCAACAGTTTGTTGCGAAAGCTTGAATTTTGTGTGTATATTTGTGTTTGTTTGTGTGTCTATCGACCTGCCAGCGCTTTTGTTTGGTAAGTCTCATCATCTTTCTGTTTAGATATATTTTTTCCACGTGGAATGTTTCCCTGTTATATATATATATATATATATATATATATATATATATATATATATATATATATAAAAACAAAGATGATGTGACTTACCAAATGAAAGCGCTGGCAGGTCAATAGACACACAAACAAACACAAACATACACACAGAATTCAAGTTTTCGCAACAAACGGTTGCTTCATCAGGAAAGAGGGAAGGAGAGAGAAAGACGAAAGGATGTGGGGTTTAAGGGAGAGGGTAAGGAGTCATTCCAATCCCGGGAGCGGAAAGACTTACATGAGGGGGAAAAAAGGACATGTATACACTCGCACACACACACACACACATATCCATCCGCACATACACAGACACAAGCAGACATTAGTTTACAAATGTTGACTGTCTAGGCATTGTTGAACTACGGACAACATGGGCCATGTACCTCCTTCCTGGTGGAATGAATGGAACTGATCAGCTGTCAGACTCCCTCCATCTAATAGGTGCTGCTCATGCATGGTTGTTTGGGCAGGCTTAGTGACATCTCTGAGCAGACAAAGAGACTGTGTCTGTGATACAGCATTCACAGTCAATGCCTATCTCAGGAGTACTGGCAACTGGGGTGATGCAAAACTTTTTTTTATGTGTGTGTGTGTGTATATAGTGAGGGAACACTTAATATACTCAGATTTTTAGGAGTAGGTTACATGATTTTCCTCGCCCTACATTGTGCATATTTCCAATGATGGTTTTCTGAAGTCTTAGTATTTGACACATGTAGTTTTGGTTACCCCAAAATACAATTCCATACCTTATTACTGACTCAAAGCAGCAGTGATATACTACTTTTCATATGGCCATACTGGTAGCATTGTACAATATCCTCATTATAAAGCTAGGCTATTTAATTTATTTGCAAGGTTCTGTATATGTGATCCCCATTATAGATTTTTATCTAGTTGCATTCCTAGGAATTTCACACAGTTAGCTTCCTGCAAATCCTGGTTTCTGTGACTGACCTGAATATCATTTAATTTTGCTTGTTTTGTTTTAAACTGTATTAACTGAGTTTTTTCCAAGTTTAATTTTAACCCATTTACATCAAACCAGGTATCAAATTTTTCTAAAGTATTTAATACAGCTTGTGGAATTTGGTCAATACTGTTACTTTCAATGATTACAGCTGTCATCTGCAAATAAAGCTGAGTGACACTCAGTATTAAGTGGCAGATCATTTATGTAAAACAGAAACAAAGAGACCTTAGACAGAATGGTTTCCCATTTTGAAGTATAAGTTTCTGTCTCTGCTGATATAACCACTCTTTGTTTTTGATTGGTTAGATAGGACTTAAACCATTGTAATACTGTGCCCCTACATCCACACTTTTCTAGTTTCCAGAGTAGCAAGGAGTGATTCTCACTATCAAAGGTCTTTGAATGGCCATAAAATATTCCTGTGGCATGCAGTGAGTTGTTTAGAAACAAGCTAATTTTATCAGCTAAATTATTTATAGCAGATACTGTGATTTTGCCTTTTTGAAATCCATGCTGATTTTTTGAGATTATTTTAAATTTTTCTATGAAGTTTTGAATGACTACCTTTTCAAATATTTTTGATAGTGAAACTTCCTCGGAGATTAAAACTGTGTGCTGTACTGAGACTCGAACTCAGGACCTTCGCCTTTCGCGGGCAAGTGCTCTACCAACTGAGCTACCCAAGCACGACTCACGCCCCGTCCTCACAGCTTCAATTCTGCCTGTATTTCGTCTCCTACCTTCCAAACTTCACAGAAGCTTGATAGTGATGGAAGAAGAGAGACTGGGCAATAGTTTCCCATATATTCTTTTGTGCATTTTTTGAATAGTAGCTTAATTACTGTGTACTTCAGTGTGTCTGGAAAATAACCTTATTGAAGGAACTGGTTAACAGTTGTAGTTAGTGGCTGCACAATTATTTTAGAGACTGTTTTTAACACTGCCTATGTTTTACTTTTTAGTGATAGTATCACATTTCCTATATATTTTGCCATAGATCTGGTAAATGTACTGAAAAATACACCTTCAAATTGCTCACTGTTGAAGAAATTTACGTTACCTGGGTAATCTTCTACATTGATGTCATATTTGTTTTCATTTATAAAGAATTCCTTAAATAATTCAGAAATTTGAGCAGGATTTAGAATACTTTTACCCTCTATCTTGATCTCACTGAAAAAATTCTTCAACACCTCACTGCCCAGCAGCAAGATTTCACAGAAAGACAGCAGGCTCCTGCGACCACTTTCAGTCAAGAAATGAAATTATATGGAGACAGAACGCTGCCAACAGATACATTTAAAACAGAGATGCATGTAATGTGGTTAATACTGAATTGTGAAGAGAAAAAACAATAAAATTCAAAGTCATCATCACAAGATCTCTGTTGAGACCCATATTCAATTACATCATCTACTTATTTTTATCAATCACAAAGTCAGTTTTCAGACGATATGGATTCTGAACGAAGTTGGATGCTGCAGATAAGCCTGCAGCCTGGTCAGCATTATTTCACACCTACATTATGAGATCTGTCCAATTCAGTATTTGAGACCATGTTGCACATTGTGGAGCCCTTCTGACTGTAAATTAGTCTTGTTTACAGTTTCTACTGGTACAGCTGTAGATTCTGTGGTGCATTATAGACTGGATTAGAAACTAAATCTAATATTCATAACAGGAAACATACTAAGAGGTAATTCAAAGGGACTTGAAAACAGTGCAAGCCAATTTAAGTCTTCATTCACAAGCAAAGTCTAGTCCATTATGTCTCAAAGTTCTGTCTCAGATGGTATAACCAAAGACTAACTGGTAACACACTCACCACACATTATGCAGATTGCATCTCAAGTGACTCATACCAGCTGTGGGCCAGCTTATGTGCTGGACTCTGTTTTAGACCCATCAGAGGCCACTCCTGATGAACAGTGCCCTCTGCCTAATGCTGCCACATGAGTTGCCAATAATGCAATGCCATTTATTAGGATGGAAGATTAGGGGTTAACATCCTGTCAAGCATGAGGTCATTAGAGATAGAGCACAAGTTTAGATTATGGAAGGATGGAAAAGAAAACTTGCTATGCCTCAAGTGATTTTAGGAAAATCATGGAAAACCTAAATCTTGATGGTTGAATGGGGACTTGAACCAGCATCCTCAGATTATCACATCTACATTATGTTTAATAGCATTCAAAAAAACCAAGGACTCTGAAAGGTGCCAAAAGTAAGGGTGTTCAAGAGCTCTTGTTTATTTATTTTATTTATTTATTTCATGTTCCGTTTGCGTCACATGAGATATGGAACGAGTCAGACATACAAAACAACAAACATACAAAAAGATAAAAAACAGTCTTCATTAGATATATAAAAAATGTTCTTCATAACTGCATATAGTTAATACAAAATTTAGAGGAAAAACAGATTTTGTACATATAACAGCAGATTTCTTTGAGTGTTAATACAAAATTACATGTTTTGATTTGGAGAAAAATTGCAAGCACATTTCTTTGTTAACAAGATGGATAATTCTATCTAAATGCTATTTCCCTTTTTGCATCATAAAACTCTTCTAATGTATAAACAGACATATTTAACAAATATTCCTTTAGTTTTGGTTTAAAAAGAGATTCATTTTCTCTTAAACATTTTATCTGGTCAGGGAGATGGTTAAAAATTTTTGTTCCTGACCATTTGATACCTCTCTGAACAACTGTCAGGTTCTTATGTTCACAATGAGGATTTTCTTTCCCTCTTGTATTATATTTGTGATAGTTCCTATTTGATGGAAATTGTGCAGGGTTCTTAATTACAAAACACATCAGCGAATATATCTACTGGGATACAGTGGTCATTATTTGCAGCTTTTTGAAAAGGTTATGGCATGATATCTTAGGGGGTACTCTGCACATAATTCTAATAGCCCTTTTCTGGGCCACAAAAATTTTCTTTGCCAAACCTAAATTTCCCCAGAAGATAATTCCATAACACACAACAGACTGAAAATACCCATAACTTCATAGTGGTTAAATCTCCAATGGAAGACATCATTCTGATAGCATACATAGCCAAGCTCAATTTTTTTAGGGTCTGTTGTGTATGGAAGGACCAGTTCATTTTGCTATCAATATGTACTCCAAGAAATTTAGACACATCCATTCTTTCTATTGGTTGATTTCCACATGTTACTTTTATTTCTCTCACTTTTTTTTGTTTTTGTATGTAACTGGATAAAATTTGTCTTACTTAAGTTTAGAGAGAGACCATTAACACTGAACCAGTAATCACTTCAGAGAGTATGTTGTTAACTGACTCCTCAAAATTAACATCTGATTTTCCACTCATGAAGATGGTGGTATCATCAGCAAAAAGAATAAATTTGCAAGGCAGGCTTGCACACAATGGTATATCATTTATAAACATCAAAAACAACAGTGGCCCCAGAATTGAGCCTTGAGGCACACCACAACTAATAGAAGTCCATTCAGACTGAGTGGAGGTATCCCTTGACTCATCTGAGCTGTTTAAAATTACTTTCTGTTTTCTTTCCTGAAGATAAGATTGCAGCCAGTTACCTGCGACAACCCTTATTCCAAGTAGTCTGGCTTTCTGCATGAGAATGTGGTGATCTACACAATCAAATGCCTTTGATAAGTCACAGAAAACACCAATTCCTATCATTTTTTATTTAGACATTTAAGTACTTCACTTGTAAGTGCATACACTGCATCCTCAGTTGAACGGCCTCTTTGAAAGCCAAACTGGCTCTTGTTGATAAGTCTGTTCATTATGAGGTGTTAAGTAATTTTATTGTGCATTAATTTTTCTAGAATTTTAGAGAAGGCTGTTAACAGTGAAATAGGGTGGTAGTTAGTGAGCTCAGCTCTCTCACCCTTCTTGTGTAGGGGCTTCACAATGGCATACTTGAGTCTTTCAGGAAATATGCCTTGTTGAAATGAAGCATCAAAAATATGGCACAGAATATCACTAATCCATATACATGAAAATTTCAATACAATATTGGATACATTATCCACTCCTGCAGAGTTCTTACACTTTAAAGACCAGATGACTGTTTGAATTTCCTCTACAGTGATAGGATTAATGTACATTTCTAGTATTATGTATCCTGACATAAAGTCACAGCTTCCTCAACAGAGGGCCTACAGCCAATTTGTTGGGTTACTGACAGGAAATGTTTGTTAAAAATTTCAGCCACACTTTTTTGATTTTCTATTAAGTTACCCCCATGCCTGATTTTTAGGTCATCTGTGTCGCTTGTTTTTGTCTTTGTCTCACTTTTTATAATGTACCAAATTGTTTTCATTTTATTTATTAGATTTATCTATTTTCTCCTTATAGAAAAGGGATTTTGACTTCTGTATTACTTTCCTTAAAATTTTGCAGTACAATCTATACTGATCCCATTTTTGTGTATCATTAGTTGTTCTGATTTTAGCATAAATTTCTCTCTTAGTTCTGCATGAGTGTTTAATACCTTCTGTGATCCAAGGCTTACTTATGGAGTTTGGCTCAATATTTTTGACCCATTTCATTGGAAAAGATTCTTCGAAAAGGGCAGAAAAATCATTTATAAAACAGTTAAATTTGTCATTAGCATTATCAATGTTGTAAATAAAGGACCAGTCCATTAGCTGCAATTTACAGTTGAAGGATTCCTTTGCCTCTTTGTTCATTATTCTTATACATTTCCACTGGGAAGATAGTTTAACAAGAGGGTTAACACTGTAAAGAGTGATTAATTGGCCATCATGGTCTGTGAGACCATTTATAACCTGGTTTACATTAATGTTCTGGTATCTACTTACATTTAAAAATACATTGTCGATCATAGTTTGGGAATCTGGTGTGATTCTAGTGGGAAAATTGATTACCGAATTCAGATTATAAGTGGACCTCACATTCTGGAAGTTACTTCTATTGTTATTATCAGTCAGACCATCTACATTAAAATCACCTAAGGCTACAATATCCTTTGTTTTTGAAAATAAAATTGACAATACCTGGTCCATGAGACTAAAAAACATTTTTATATTTCCTGATGGTGCCCCGTAAACAGCCAGGACTATTAATGAATTGAGATTAGTTTTATTTCAGTAGCACATGCTTCAAAATGTTGGTCCATACAGTATTTTGTAATGTCAATTACTTTGTAATCAAAATTTTCCTTAACATATATTGCCACTCCCCCCATTTCTTTATTTACTCTACAGTATTGGGTTTGCTAAGCTGTAACTTGGTAAAAAGGGCATGATGCAGTTGCTAGTGACATGGTGCTCAGTGAAGCACAATATCTGGGCATTATTTATACAGTCTTTCTCATTAATGTTGATAAGCAATTGGTGTAATTTGTTAGGGAGGCTTCTCACATTTTGATGAAAAATTGATAACCCTACCTTCTTTATTTTGTCAGTGCTGTTATTTCTTGACTGAGATTCCAGAGGAGTCTGCCTAAAGGCATGTGGTAGTAAACACATTGGCCATAGACAAGGTTGGAAAGTCTACATGGAAAATACAGTTATGCTTTCTGTTGTGGTTACATAAAATATGATTCAACTGAAACGTATTGTTATTACTAACTATTAAAGAATAAATTTATTGGAAGTGAGAGTAAGAACTACAAGAACTTTAAAGAGGCCTCTACAAGATGTTTGTTTACCTACTTCTCATAGCAAGCCTCCTCTGTCTATGTCTGCTAAATTAATATATTTTATTTTCTTAAGCTAGACAGCCACAACTTCTTTTAATTTCAATTTGAATTTATTATCATCCATTTTATCATATACGTGGTATAGGAATTGTCATATGGAAAGAGAGAGATTACAAGTTATATTTTTAGCAATTAAAGGAAATGTCATTTTCTTAATTACAATTTAACATTTTCTTAACTACACTTTAACATTTTCTTAATTACACTTTACATATTTTGTGATCTATTTACATGCAAAATGAAAAAAAAAAACAGGGTTTATATAAACGTTCATACAACAAAAATAATTGATCAAGGGAAATGACATGTTTGTAGTTACACTTAAACACTTTCTTAGTTACACTTTACATATTTAGTCATCTTTTTACAAGCAAGATGAAAAAAGACAAAGGTTTGTACAAAAAATCAAAAGATGAGCATGATCTGTTTAGATAGCAAAGAAATTTATCAATATTATATAAACCTTGACCTAATAGTAGCCTCGTTAATCCTTTTTTAAATATATGTAAACTTTGTATGTTTTTTTTTATTTCTTTTGGTAAGGCATTGACCATCATTTTGGGTAAATACATCACATTATTTTGGTACGGGGCTTTTGAATGTATGTTTCTGTGGAAATCATGTCTGTTTCTGGTTTCATAGTTGCGTACTTCACTGTTTAGAGTAGAGAATTCTCGAATTGACTTGAGGATACATACTGATTCATAGATGAATAAACTAGGGAAGGATTAAATTTTCAACTCCTTAAAGATCCCTCTACGTGGATCTCAGCAGGCAACACCCTTCAGAATACAAGTAGCTTTCTTTTGGAGCTTAAAACAACAAGCTTCATTTTATTTCCGTGAACTGTCTGACTACTGTACCATCTTCAGATAGCTTCACTTGTTTTATTGCAGTAGTAGATTCATCAGCAGCATGTCAGCCACTTCTGCGTTTCATAAGAATATTTCAGCAGTTAGTGCTATTTTATATGCTATATGGATGACTTGTGCAATATAGAAAATTATGTTAATGTGCATGATTTACTATATGAAGTGAGTGAGTTTTTATTCATTTATTTATTTATTTAGTGCCCGTATTATCACATTTATGATACTCAACTTGTCAAAGTACAGAACCATATAAAATATTACATATTTACATCATGTACAAAATCTTATCATTGGTATCGACACATTTGTATAACAAAAACATTAATATGCTTACGTACATACAGACAGAAGAAAAGCTTGAGAAACCCCTTGGTTGATTTTATTAAAACTATTAAATACCAGTACTTTAGTTAACTAGACATAGTAACATACAGCACAAAATCTAGGTACATATTTACACACATACATGGATGAAAGAAGTTTGGTTATATCTAGGTATGATTGATAATAATGAATTTTTGTTTAGAGAGTTATGAAGTAGATCTACAGGTTTGAGCAAAATTTCAGGTATTCGTTAATTCTGTAGAAGCTGTTTTTTATTAGTAGAATTTTTAGTTCTTTTTGAATGTATTACTGTTTGGTATTTTTTTTTATGCTCTCTGGCAATGCAGTGTACAGAATTTGTGGTTTGTAAACAGCACTGTCCTGATACATTGTGCACTTACATTTGTTCTCACTTAACAGCATCTTATCTCTTATGGTCCTTATACATTTCTGGGAGGATGCACCAACATTTCATTTCATAATATTCTTCATGTCTTTTGCAGTTCCTTATATGCACTTCACATTTAATATTTTAGTTTACAATGCAAAGATCATTCATTAACCAAATATATCACTCACCTAGTAATGAGTAAAGACATCAACTACCTTTTGTTAATAAGAGAATGTATGTGGGAAATGCAAAATCTTAATAACAGAACAAATAATTTGCCTGTAAGAGTGAAGTTATTGTTTAATAACTGCAAGAGAAATTACAAGGTGTACAACTTTGCTTCTGCCATTTTTTTCCCCAACATTTGAGGCTTTAATCAAACAAATTGGTTACACATATATCATTCAAAGTATTTCCCATCGTTGGCCCCTACTTTTCCCATCTTTTGGACAGGGTACAAATCCTGCATCAAAAAAATTGTTCATCTTTTGAAGCAATGCACGAATCAGTCCAATTTGTGACTTCTTCATGAGATCGGAAGTGTTGGTCAGCCAGGCCCTGCACCATTGATCTAAACAGGTGCTAGTCAGAGGGAGTAATGTCTGGAGAAAATGGCAGATGGGGTAAGACTTCCCATTTTAATGTTTCCAAGTATGTTGTGACCTCTTTTGCAATGTGGGTTGGAGCGTTGTCATGCTGCAAAATCACTTTATCATGCCTCTCGCTGTATCATAGCCACTTGTCTTTTAATGCTCTGCTCAAACACATTAATAGCATTTGATAATGAGCACCTGTGAATGTTTCACTTGGTTTCAACAACCTCATAGTACATGATGCCGAGCTGGTCCCACCAAATGCAGAGCATGATCTTGGAGCCATGAATATTTGGTTTGGCTGTCGATGTGGAACTGTGGCCGGGATATCCCCATGATTGTTTGCGTTTAGGGTTATCATAATGAACCCATTTTCCATCCCCAGTCACAATGCAATGCAGAAATCCCTTCCATCTTTTCCACTGAAGCAACTGTTCACAAACACACAAACGCCATTCAAGTTTATCGGTTTCAGTTCACATCGGACCCAAGTTCCTTCTTTCTGAATAATGCCCATAGCCTTGAGACATTTTGAAATGGCTTGCTGTGTCACTCCCACTAATCATGCCAATTCTTCTTGAGTCTGATGCAAGTCTTCACTCAGCGATGTCTCCAATTCTGCATCTTCGAAAACATTCTCTCTTCCACCACTATGCCACTCTATGACATTAAAATCACCTTTCTTGAAGCATTGAAACCACCCACGTCACATTCTTTCACTCATAGCGTCCTTACCATATGTACTTGAGAGCATTTGATGAGACTCAGCCGCTGTTTTCTTCATATTGAAACAAAACAGTAACACCTCCAGCAAATGACTAGAATTAGGCTGACATTTTCAATCAAGAACAACTTTATGATGCAGACACAAATTGACTAACGTTTGAATGAGGTTATGTTGAAGGCGGTCCAAGCTAACTGCCTAATGTCTGCAACCTGTTTCTTTCCACAGCTACCTACTGTTGTCGCCACCTATCGGCAAACGGCAGAAGCAAAGTTGTACACCTTTTATGTTAGAATTTTTGTTTGGTAAATGACCAAATGATTTTGGCAATATGTGATAGGTCATAGACCATCTTTGCAGTTCAGTAGTTAGTTGAGACCTTTAAAGTATCTAAAAGGGAGCAGAGAGAAAACATATTTGCTCACTATGGAACGTAGATTTAATTAAATAATGCTGCAGAATTTGTAGTGAGGGCAGCCACAGCCTGGATATCTCATTTTGAAGATAAGACCACTTCAGCTGTTAGATCTTTAGTGGAGGCATGACTGGTTTCACAGCAGTTTAGCTGCACCATCAGGTGCAATAAAATCAAGTCATGTTCCAAGCAAGAAAAGAGAATGGGCTGTCCTGGTGTTCAATTGCTGACTATAAATGCTCTGTCATCTCATCCTCTTTTCTTGATTGGGATATTACTTGATTTTATTGTGCCTAATGATGCAGCTAAAATGCTGTGGAACTTGTCATGCCTATAAATAAAGCATTTACAACTGAAGTGGACTTAGCTTCAAAACTAATTAAATAAGACAGACTTCATAAACTAGTTGCAGCTAGTATAAATTAATGTAAATACACTTGCAGCATTTCATTGGAAACCCAAAAATTCAAAATATTTGTCATCAGAGACTATGGCCAGTGTGTTCAATTTGGTCTCTGTCCATTTTATTCCATGGTAGCTATTAAGACGTTAAGGAGTGCAAGTTTATAGGGGTAAGTATTACAGTAAATATATAATTGTTCATAGTTCTGCCATGTCATGTTTAACCTGTGAGAATATCTCAAGGAGAACCTGCAGATGTTGTTCTTAGAACGAATTTTCACTTTGCAGCAGAGTGTATGCTGATTTAAAACTTCCTGTCAGATTAAACTGTGTGCCAAACTGGGACTTGAACCTGGGATTTTTGCCTTTTGCGGGCAAGTACTCTACTGACTGAGCTGTCCAAGCATGACTCACAACCTACCCTTATAGCTTTATTTCCATGAGTACTGCATCTCCTACTTTCCCAACTTCACAGAAATCCTCCTACATACCTTGTGGCACTAGTGCACCTGGAATAAAGAATACCGCAGAGACATGGATTAGTCACAGCCTGGGGGATTGTTTCCAGGATTCATTTTTACTTTGCACTGATTTCAGACCTTGTGGCAGATTAAAACTGTGTTCCAGACTTGAACTCATACCTGACACCTTTGCCTTTCATGGTAGAGCACTTTCCCACTAAAGGCAAAGATCAGGTTTGGCACATAGTTTTAATGTGCCACAAAGTTTGAAATCAGTGCAGACTGTACTGCAGAGTAGAAATTCATTCTGAAAACAACCTCCAGGCTGTGACTAAGCCACATCTTTGCAGTACCTTATCTTCCAGGAGCACTAGTGCCACAAGGTATGCAGGAGAGTTTCTGTAAAGTTTGGGAAGTAGCAGATGAAGTACTGGTGGAATTAAAGCTGTGAGGGCAGGTTCTGAGTCATGATTGAATAGCTCAGTCAGCAGAGCTAGTCCCCAGATTCAAGTTCCAGTCTGACAAACAGTTTTACTCTGCTAAGAAGTTTACAAGCTGCAGAAATTGTATCGTTCATCAAGAATGTATTGAGGGAAGTGAAGATGTGAATGTATATTTCTAGTTCAATGAGTTGGTCTATTTCCTTGTGTTTGTCAGTTGTATGTCAAATCTGTAACTTACCTTTTACAGCACAGTATCCATTTTGTCCATATGACTGGCAAATGTAAGTTTACTTAAGTCTATTAATGTGAAAGCATCCATGTTCTCGTAATGCCTTGTATTAAAGATTTTACCTGTCTGGCCGAGATAAAAACTGGGGCAGTTATCACTAATAATTTGATGTATTTTTTAAGATCTAAGTTGGTTGTTTTGATGCTGAGTTCTGTGCTGCTTTACACCTTGTCATTGATGGCAAAGCTTATTTGAACTCCTGTCCCATGGAAAATACATTGGTTGGATAAAAAGTAGTGGCACACTGCCATTACATGAAGGACGTGTGTCAAATGGAATGCACAATCTACAGGGTGTTTCAAAAATGACCGGTATATTTGAAACGGCAATAAAAACTAAACGAGCAGCGATAGAAATACACCGTTTGTTGCAATATTCTTGGGACAACAGTACATTTTCAGGCGGACAAACTTTTGAAATTACAGTAGTTACAATTTTCAACAACAGATGGCGCTGCAAGTGATGTGAAAGATATAGAAGACAACGCAGTCTGTGGGTGCGCCATTCTGTATGTCGTCTTTCTGCTGTAACCGTGTGCTGTTCACAATGTGCAAGTGTGCTGTAGACAACATGGTTTATTCTTTAGAACAGAGGATTTTTCTGGTGTTGGAATTCCACCGCCTAGAACACAGTGTTGTTGCAACAAGACGAAGTTTTCAACGGAGGTTTAATGTAACCAAAGGACTGAAAAGCGATACAATAAAGGATCTGTTTGAAAAATTTCAACGGACTGGGAACATGACGGATGAACGTGCTGGAAACGTAGGGCGACCGCGTACGGCAACCACAGAGGGCAACGCGCAGCTAGTGCAGCAGGTGATCCAACAGTGGCCTCGGGTTTCCGTTCGCCGTGTTGCAGCTGCGGTCCAAATGACGCCAACGTCCACGTATCGTCTCATGTGCCAGAGTTTACACCTCTATCCATACAAAATTCAAACGCGGCAACCCCTCAGCGCCGCTACCATTGCTGCACGAGAGACATTCGCTAACGATATAGTGCACAGGATTGATGACGGTGATATGCATGTGGGCAGCATTTGGTTTACTGACAAAGCTTATTTTTACCTGGACGGCTTCGTCAATAAACAGAACTGGCGCATATGGGGAACCAAAAAGCCCCATGTTGCGGTCCCATCGCCCCTGCATCCTCAAAAAGTACTGGTCTGGGCCGCCATTTCTTCCAAAGGAATCATTGGCCCATTTTTCAGATCCGAAACGATTACTGCATCACGCTATCTGGACATTCTTCGTGAATTTGTGGCAGTACAAACTGCCTTAGACGACACTGCGAACACCTCGTGGTTTATGCAAGATGGTGTCCGGCCACATCGCACGGCCGACGTCTTTAATTTCCTGAATGAATATTTCGATGATCGTGTGATTGCTTTGGGCTATCCGAAACATACAGGAGGCGGTGTGGATTGGCTTCCCTATTCGCCAGACATGAACCCCTGTGACTTCTTTCTGTGGGGACACTTGAAAGACCAGGTGTACCGCCAGAATCCAGAAACAATTGAACAGCTGAAGCAGTACATCTCATCTGCATGTGAAGCCATTCCGCCAGACACGTTGTCAAAGGTTTCGGGTAATTTCATTCAGAGACTACGCCATATTATTGCTACGCATGGTGGATATGTGGAAAATATCGTACAATAGAGTTTCCCAGACCACAGCACCATCTGTTGTTGAAAATTGTAACTACTGTAATTTCGAAAGTCTGTCCGCCTGAAAATGTACTGTTGTCCCAAGCATATTGCAACAAACGGTGTATTTCTATCGCTACTCGTTTAGTTTTTATTGCCGTTTCAAATATACCGGTCATTTTTGAAACACCCTGTATGTAGCTGATAGCAGAAGGACAGTTGAAGCAGTGCATGAAATAGTGAAGACCTTGTTGGAGCCATTTGTAGTGTGTACCATCTGAAAGTGTAGAAGACCAATTTGAGTGCTCTGACAAATGGTCACTGCAGACTCAGGTTCTCCACACTGAGAAGAAAGTGGCAACAACTTATGGCACTGCATCCCATCATCTTTAATGTCAATCCATGACGTCACATGGCAAACCCCACACAGGCACTCATGCATACATGGGGGTTACCATCAATTCAACTGTCACCCCTCTCCAATATATGATGAATCATCTGAAGATTGGGACTCCTATGAGACAAGGTTATGATAGCATTTCCAGGTTTTTCATGTGGACAATGCAAACCTGTGTTGGGCTTTCTTTCTCTTCTGGCTTTCACTGAGAATTTATCAGTCATTGTGCCAATTTGCGCCTTTGTAAGAACCAGCCAGATTAGCATTTTATGAAATGTGCAAGCTTCTCTCAACCTATTACTGTGACAGAACACATGTCATTGTGACATTGTAGAATTTTACCATTGTCAGAAATGCCCAAACGAATCTTACAAAAAAGCCTTGACTTGCAGAACTACATGGGTTGAGCTATCATTGTAAATTTGTCACTAGTAGCCATCATGAATCCTATGCTGCTCAAATGGTGCATGATGTTATTATTTGTATGGCCCCAAATAGGGAATTACACAAAAAAGTGCTTCAATGTGAGAATCCGATGCTTATGGATGCACCCAATATGGTACAGTTCTTAGATTTCTGCATGGGGGAAGATATTGAAAGGTACTCAGACAGCCCCTGTTAGGCACAATGCAAGCATTGAAGATGATGAGGAAGCCATTGGAGTAGCACAATTTTCAACTCAGTGAGACTTGGGGCAGCATCAGCTACAGGCACAGCAGCACCAGGCCACATCACATCAGCAGCCGCGTGGCCCCCTTCCATCTTGCTCATACTGCTTCATCCAGCATGAGTGTGTTGCATGCCCTAAGCATTGGGTTGTTTGCAACAAGTGTCAAAAGAAAGGCCACATTGCATCAATGTTTAACTCTTGAAACATGGCTGGTGGACATAAACTGTATCTCTTCAATGACTGTTTCACTGAACAAATTGTTTATTGACTTGTGTTCATTTAATAAATCACTAAAAATGCAAGTGGACACCGGCGCTGCAGTGACTTTACCAAACACACACACATACAGCTCTTGAGCTCATCTCCCTCACACAGGTTTCATGAAAGTTGGTTAGCTACAGTAAATGGCAGATTCCTATCCTAGCTCAGTTCTCCACTCCTGTCTCTTAAAAATCTGCTGTTTGCCCTCTCACCTTCCTTGTTGTGGACTGTTCACATGCTGCAGACCTGTGTGTGTTAGATGCATTTAATTCTTTCAGTTTCTCCATTGCCAATGAGTTAAATTTATTGTCTGATCAAGTTCGGTTTCAGCAATTGGAGTCCCTCTGGTCTGAGTTTCTGCCTCTGTTTTCCTGTGCCCTCAGTTACCATGTAAGAGTCCACCTGCCCTCATTTTTTTAATTAATTAATTTTTTTTGTCTCAGCAGGTGCATTTCACATTGTGTGACTCCATCAAGGCCAAATTAGACCATTTGACATTGCTTGATGTCATTCAGTCTTATTTCTTCCAGATAATCAGCTATACCACTGGTCATCATTAAGAATCTGTTGGATAAGCTCTGCAGCGACTTCAGCATCACAATTAATGCACAGTCAGTGCATGTCCTGACATTTCAACACACTTTTAGAACAGCTGACAGTCTCTGTGCCTGTCTACATAAATTACATCAATGGTATTGTTGTTTCAGGTACTTCCACTGAAGACCACATTAGAAACCTCTGATTGCTCTTTTCTGTTTTGCAGTCTGTGGTTCTCAATTGCACCCTTACCAAATATCAATTTTTTCACCAGTCAATTGAGTACCTAGGTTTTGAAGTTTCTCACACAAGTTTCAAGCCATTGCATCACAATGTTGACACAATTGTGGCTTTTCCATGGCTTACCTCTGTTAAGGAAACTGCAGGTGTTTCTAGGTAAAGCAGTGTACTATTGTACGTTTCTACCAGGTGTATCCACTGTTCCTCATCGCGTGTCTGTCAAGCAGCACATTGTTTGCAGCAGTGGTCTTTTCCCCTCCCATTATTGACATCAGATCCATTACTGGCTGACAGCACAACACACCAATGCAGATGCCTTATCTCACCTTCCCACTGCAGTAGACCCAACATTTGATCAGGATGAGCTGCTTTGTTTCTATTTAGATTTTGAGAACCAGAACACAGTCGAGGGTTTTTCCCATCACTGGTGTCATGACTTTATTTGCCATCACTATGGATTCGGCACTTAGTTAGGTCTTCTCCTTTGTGCAGCAGGGTTGGCCAGAAAAACCCTAGGCTGTTCCTCAGATCCCTTGCATAATTACTTACTCCACCATTTATTTTCTGTGTTTGATTATGTTCTTTTGTTAGGTACAGAGGACACTGCTCTGTAGGTTGCAATTCCTGCTTCCTTACACTTTAATGTACTGCAGCTTCTGCATATTGGTCATTGGGGGTGTTTTGGTTGGCAGGAGAGCCAACACCGTGTTACTAGAGGAGGCCGAAAGGTACGCGTTTTAGCTCACACAGGCTGGCGTGAGGTCTGGAACAGGACAAGGAAATTAGAATTTAGAAAAACGGACGTAGCTGGTGGAATACTTAACTTTAATACGTTAATGGTGAACGCCGGTCTTGACGGTACATGATTCAATATCAATAGTAACTGATAATGGTGACTTGCTAGGTCGTAGTAAATGACGTAGCTGAAGGCTATGCTAAACTATCGTCTCGGCAAATGAGAGCGTATTTTGTCAGTGAACCATCGCTAGCAAACTCAGTTGTACAACTGGGGCGAGTGCTAGGAAGTCTCTCTAGACCTGCCGTGTGGCGTGGCTTGGTCTGCAATCACTGATAGTGGTGACACGTGGGTCCGTCGTATACTAACGATTTAAAGGCTACCACCTAGCAAGTGTGGTGTCTGGCGGTGACACCACAGGGGGACCTCTCACATCAAAGTTTTGGCCCAGAGGCATGTGTATTGGCCAGTCATAGATGGGGACATTACATGACTTGTTGCTGCTTGCATTCACAGTGTTTATCAACAGGTGGACCCATTGACATCATTTTCCACTTGGTCAATGCCACAGAACCCATGGGAGCATCTACACATCAGTTTTACTGGGCTCTTCCTGAATCAGTATTGGCTCATTGTACTGGATGCCTATTCCAAGTTTTCTTATGTGGCACATTGTTGTGGGACTTCCATAAGCCATGGTTACCAATAACATCTGTGTGTTGTCCGCACTTCTGATGGATGGGTGTCCCGTCACTTCAACCAGCTGCAGCCACACACGATGGGGCCTGCTCTGAAGGGCCCACTGCCTCCCCCACTGCCACCACTTCTGATACCTGTTCCTCTGTCACAGACTCTCCAGCTCACACTGCAGTGGGGGCTGCTGCCTGGCAGATCATTGTGTGGGGTTACTCCTCGGCCCCCAGTCCGTGACTGCCATCACTGGTGTCACTTCCACTACACCTAATGCCATTGCCAGTACCACTGCCTCCATTGCTGGGTCCTGTCTGGCCATCATCTCCAACATCATAGGTGAGGCCTCCAGTGCTGAATTCTGAGCTCGATTAGGATGTCACTATGGAGATGCCGCCCCTGGTCCTGCCCTACGGTCTCTCATCAGCAGGTGGACAATGTGCTAACCTGTCCCCTCATCACTTCTGCCCCTACACACTGGTGGCCGCCCACCACATGCTGTAGCAGCCACCACCATCAAGTGATGACATGATCATCAGCATCATGAGTGTCAGTGCTTTTTCAGTATCAGTACTTCTTTTCTGCACCATACACTTCTCTGTGTGTAGTGTTTTTTATGTATGTAAGTATGTGGTTTTTCCACTCCCTAGATGGGAAGGGTGATGAACCTTCATTCACAACACACACAATTTCAGAGATCAAATTTCCACACAGGTCACAGTCCCACTTATAGATACCGCATGTGTCACTCCCTGGCGCACACTGGTGGGCAGCCAAAGAAACAACATTATTTAAGTGACCACAAGC
Organism: Schistocerca nitens; assembly: GCF_023898315.1. Lineage (NCBI taxonomy): Eukaryota > Metazoa > Arthropoda > Insecta > Orthoptera > Acrididae > Schistocerca > Schistocerca nitens. Next base: position 1,221,661,072 of record NC_064614.1, read on the forward strand.
AAGTGCTCACCTATTCTGTGCCCTGTATTACTCTTGTCCAGCCAACACATTCAGTTCTATGCACAACCTGTACCTTACCTGCTGCTCCATAAAGTACTATGTCCTATAAATTGTGTTTGTTCTTGCTTTAGCAAAATGTATTTTCCAGTGTTTACTTCTGTCATATTGGTTTTTCACTATTTGTTTTGGGAATGAGTTTCAATATGCCTTCTAGATTAAACATAAAAATTACAGTTTCCTTCAATCTTGCTATCAAATTGTGACTTCTTTAGTCACTGGAAAGCATTAGGTCGAACATCTTCTTGAGTTTGGCAGAAAATCTGTCCTTCATAATAGCTTCCATTCTTCTAAATCTTTTCACCACTCAACCTTCAGCAGATGGAAGTAAGTCATGTCAATGGGCTGGTATAGATGTGTTGAATTAGGCGGTAGTAACATAAATTTAATGTTATGCTTTGTCCATTGTGCAGAACATTTGTAGTGATATGGGTTGAAAAATATCTCGTGTCATAGTTTGGTGTCTCCTTCGTCAGCTTTTAGGCCAGTCCCAAAACATGTTGTTGTTGTTGTTGTGATCTTCAGACCAAAGACTGGTTTGATGCAGCTCTCCATGCTACTCTATCTTGTGCAAGCCTCTCCATCTCTGAGTAACTACTGCAACCTACAGCCCTCTGAATCTGTTTATTGTATTCATCTCTTGGTCTCCTCTATGAATTTTACCCTCCATCTTTCCCTCCACTACTAAACTAGTGATCCCTTGGTGCCTCAGAATGTGTCCTACCAACTGATCCCATCTTTTTGTTCCATTTTTGTTCCCATAAAAAAAACCTGTTAAAACCGTTTAAAAACAAATGCCTGGTCGTTATTGCTCACCAGAGCCTTAGGAAGGCCAAACAAGTAGAAGATGTTGGTGAGATGTCTGAGAGTAATAGCAGCAGTAACCCCATGGCTAGGAACGAGCCAAACAAATCTCGAAAACACGTCAACAACTACAAAGAAGTAATGGTTACCTTTCTTAGTCCAGGGAAGGGATCCCACAAAATCAATAAATATGTAATGCACAGGATAATGTTCGCGACTGGATTGTAACAACCCACTTGGTGGGTTGTTATTAGGTTTTCCCCTTCTACAACCATCACATTCGCCAATCAAACGCTGGATATCCCTGTTCAATAATGGCCAGGTGAGAAGAGTTCGTATTTTTGCCAAGGACCTCCACAGGCCTAAATTCTCACCCACCAAAGAACTATGGAAGTAATGAAAGATGAATCACAGTAACTCAAGAGGCAAGCAAATTCTGAATTCTCTGGGTTCTCCCACTTGTTTACACAATACACAATTCTTTAACAAAAAACTCGACACCTCCTTTCTGGACACCAATTGTCTCATAATGGGTCCCCACAGTGGACCCTATTTCTGCTTAATTTTAAGGTCAGCAAATAATTGGGACACTTCATTCAGAACAGTACAAATGAGATCAAAGCAGCCACTGGTTTGATCGCCCTCATTGCCATCTTCTTGTTCAAACATATGACTGACCTCATCAGCTACCTGGATTTTGGAGCCTTTAGCGTGGTGCACCTTGAAATGAAACGCCAAAATCCAGACCTCCCACCTGGTGATTCTACCAGTTGCCCTGGGCCTGGCCAGGATCCAACTTAACATCTTATTATTGGTCTCTAAATCGAACTCCCTATGTTCCAGATAAGACTAGAACTTTTCTAGGGTGAAGAAAACAACCAGTGCCTCACTTGTGCACAGAATAATTCAACTCAAGGCTGGCTAACCTTCTTGACGCAAAGCTAAAGGACGTCTTTGACCATGGTCCTCCTGGAGGAGAACTGCAGCAGTCCCTGCATTGGACACGTCAGTCTGGACAATAAATCTTTTGCTGGAGTAGGGTACAGCCAACGCCAGGGAGTTGGCAATGGTGGTATTAATAGCTTCAAAGACATACTGTTGGCTTTCACCCCATACAAAATTTTCCCCCTTTCCTGCACAAATTATTAAGAGGGGCAGCAAGCTGAGCAAAATTGAGGATGAACCTATAGAAATAGTTGGCCATTCCATTAAATTTAGCTACCTCTTTCTTACTCCTCCGTTTGGGGAACCTCTTCAAGCCCTTTGTATACTCTTGGCCGATGCTAATACCATCTCCAGAAACCAGATGACCCAAAAATGAAACCTGACATCCTGAAAGAGTAATCTTTAACCCAGCATCCCGAAGCTTCTACAGCACCTGTTTAAAAAGGACAAGGTGCTCCTCAAATGAACCACTGTAAATGAGCACATCGTCAAGGTAGTTAAATACACAGAGTAACTTCAAATCAACTAAGATATGATACAACAAACGAGGGAGAACAGTAACTCGGTGGCCAAGTCAAAGGGTACCCTGTTGAACTCATATGGGTTTCACTTGGTGCAAAAGGCCGTGATGTTCTTAGGTTTTTTGGTAAGAGGGATCTGACGCAAGGTTTGATTCAAGTCAAGGATAGTGAACCAATTAGCCACAGAGAAGCATGTAAAACAGTTGTGACGATCAGGCAAGGGGACCGATTCTAAGCCATCCCTTTTATTAAGCAGCCTATAATCTATGACCAGCCTATAGTCCTGATCTTGAGCCTTGGTGACAACAAAAATGGGCGAGGCATAGGAAGAAGTAAAACGACTGATTAGCTCGTCCTGCCACATATTAGTTAATTTAAGCCTAGAGATTTTCACTTTAGTGTGCGAAAGCCGATAGGGAGACTGCCGAACGGGAATGTCATCAATCAGACATATATCATACTGGATCAGACTAGTTACTCCTAGCCTATTAGACAAAACATCAGGAAACTCGACCAACAAATACAACAAATGCTTAGCCTACTCTGACTGAAGATGAGCCAGATCAAATTCGCCAGGCTCGCAACTTACTGAATTAATCACACTTGGGTGACGACGGGAACAGAGGGCTATCTTTTCACCTGGCGAGAATTTAAAGAAGTCGACATAACTAGCAAAATCGAGGAGTGGTTTGATTCTTTGAAGAAAATCGTACCCAGCAACAAATTAATAGCTATGAAATTACCTATAACGAAATTCAGACCTTTAGCTGCTTACTGGCGTTGATAAATATCAACAGGGACAGTTGAAAAAGATGTGCCTCAACTGGGACTCGAACCCAGGACCTCCTGCTTACATGGCAGGAGCTCCATCCGAACGTTTTTTTTTTTTTTTTATTATTATCACTTTGTTCGCTTTCGTTCGTTGCATCTGCTCGGAGTGGACGTCGTAAGACACCCATTTTAGTTGATCTTTGATCGATTAACTCAGTTTTTTTATTACAAAGGGCAGCTAATCCTCTGACCAAACACGCTGAGCTACCGTGCCGGCGACGACTGAGTCACTGAGCGACTGCAGGGTCTTATCCCTGGCATGCTTCCCATGAGCCCCCTACTTCCAACTTTCTGTCCAAACGCTACATTTGCAGTGCTCCTGCCCACCATACACATTACTCGCGGCAGTCAATCAACCAGTTCCCGTAAGAGTTTGGGCAATGTGAGTGCATCTGCACTGAAGAAGATCATTGGCCAGTAAGCCTTGCTATATGAAGATGGTATCTGTTCTTTCAGGAATCGGTAGATTGACTGCCGCGAGTACTGAGTATGTTGGGCAGGGGCACTACAAATGTAGTGTGTGGACAGAAAATTGGAAGTGTGGGTCTCACAGGGAGTGTGTCAGATATAAGTCTCTGCAGTCGCACTCTCCTCTGTGTCCTTGGTGGCTCTGTCAATAGAGTGTCTGCCATGTAAGCGTGAGGTCCCAGGTTTGAGTCCCCGTTGGTGGACACATTTTTCAACTGTCCCCGTTGATATTTATCAACGCCTGTAAGCAGCTAAAGGTCTGGATTTCATTATAATTTAATTCTTCGAGAGCTGCAAGATCACCAATGGCATCTGTACAGATACCAGCTTCATATATTCATATAATTAATAGCTAAGTTCTTAACAACTAATAGAGTAACTCGCTAAGAGGAACTGCAAATTGACAAGCTGCCAAGCACCTCGCCAACCAGAGGAAAATCTTTCCCATTGCCTACACGACATCTCTGAGGGCCGGGGCACACAGAAGGTAATCTACACAAATTGCCAAGCTCTAAATGCCACTTATAGCCAGGTAACAAGACAGAACTACCACATTCCAATAATGCACACAGAGGGTCCTGTCTGAGACGGATGCAAATGTAAGGGAGGGATGATCTCGCATTATGGATACGTGCACACCAAGGAGTTGACTTTCTCTGACACATACGAGCTCGCCTGCACCACGGGGTCATCTGTTAAGCCTCAGCCCTCACACCACTGGACATTCACATACAAGGTGGTCATGCATGCCACAACAATGCCTATGCCTGACAGAATCAAATTTGGGACAAAGGTTTGTTGCCAAACTGACACCTACGTTTAGCTGCTAACCAGCAAAAGTGAGGGACTCAATAGAATCTGCTAGTTCTTGCAATTCATCGAAGTTGGTGGCATGGTGAGAATTAACCAAACATCATCGATCCGCGGGATGTGTGCCCTCTAAGATGTTAGAAATACTATCAGATTCAGTAACATACATATCAAGGGCCAACATCGCTCTTCGCATCTGCTCCATGTTTTGGATCAATGGCTCCAATGATGCTTGGATCTGCAATAATATTGATGCATACACACTGACAACTTTCTGTGTATAATAAGAGCCCCCACCTTCCCTATAGTTTCCTGGCGTCTCAAGGTTTCAGACACCATGGTACCCAATATCCCTTTAGCTAAATTATAACGCAAAGACAGGACCACATGACATGGTATGCATAAGGCATCTGCATGAGATTCAAATCGCACAAGTAACCAGAAAATCTCTGCACTTGGCTTGGGATAGTTTAAGGAACACCATGGAACTATCAACAGACAGTTCTGAAATACTGATTGAGAGACACATAATAGGACTGGGTAACTCAGATAAGTGATCAGAGGGCAAACTACCTAGACTTCAGGAGTTGGAACACTTACCATGGTTCAAAAGGTTCTGAGCACTATGGGACTTAACATCTATGGTCACCAGTCCCCTATAACTTAGAACTACTTAAACCTAACTAACCTAAGGACATCACACAACACCCAGTCATTACGAGGCAGAGAAAATCCCTGACCCCGACGGGAATCGAACCCGGGCGCGGGAAGCGAGAATGCTACCGCACGACCACGAGCTGCAGACTCACTTACCGTGACTGAGTTGATTACGATTTGAAATTTCCTGCCCCGAGCCTACATCCTAGGTTTCTAAACCCAGGGATGTTGCCCTAACCTGCAAATCTCTTGTCCAATCACTCAACTGCCTAAGTCTCTCATGATCGTTCTGCTCAACATGGTGCAAGTGTAACAAGCAATTCCCTAAATGCGGCATATGCGCTTGAATCCTATCGACCTTCCTAGTTGTAGGTTGGCTATCTTACAGAAAGGAAAGAGTTTGCTGTACCTCATCCAATGCAGCTGAAACAATATGAAGAGGGGCACCTGCCTCCCCAATGATATCTGCTAAAAGATGCAGTGTCCTGTCCGACCCTGCACCCAAGCTAGCCATCAATTCTGGTGTGTTATCTTCAGCTAGAAGTTGACAAGCCTTCAACTCATATTGTAAAAATTCTTTGTTTAAATGTGAGACTCTAGGACATCCTCTGGAATCAATGCTAAGCAATGACTCCCTGAAAACAACTAGGTATGAATACAATACCTTAATGGAGAAATATGTTCTTGCAATAAGCACACAAAACAACAAATGACATAAAAGAGTGTGCTCTGCGTATGCAAGTTGATTTATACCTCTTAACTAGGCTTGGGATAGTTTAAGGAACACCATGGAAGTTGGACCCCCACATTTGTCATCTGTTATTTCGTGTAATACATTTTTAACATTACAATTTACAAACTTATTAACCTACTTTAAAGAACACTTCAACAATTATAGCATTAAAAACAGGATATGAAAAATGGAAGTACAGAGATCCCAAAAACAAAACTGTTATATCAACTGAGTGTGCGTGTAAGCAGGTTCAACAAACAATCTTACCAATCAGATAAACAACAGTAACAGACATTAAATGTACTAACAGTTGCACAATTCATTAAAAAAATTTTAACAATTGTAGCGTTAAGAACATGACTTCAAAATCAGAAGTACAGTGTTCCCAAAAACAAAGGTTACATCAACTGAGCGTGGCTTCAAGGAGGTTCACCAAACAGTTCTATCAACCAAATGATTTACAATAACAGCTGTTAAATATACTAACAAATTCAAGCCTAGCTGACTGTTACACACTTGAACAACATTCATCCAGACCCCTGGGTTGCTCACAAGAGCAACTAATGTCTTTGGTCGAAGTGTGTGTCTTGTTGGTTTGGTGGGGCCTATGGGGGCCAGTTGGCTGAGGGGTACGGGGCCGGCAAGTTGTGGCTTTTCGGGGACTTCGGCTGTCTGGCGCAGGTCCCGAAGAACAGCGTAAGGTTAAATCCGTTGGGGCAAGACTGACCGGCTCTCTTAAGAATTCGTAGCGACGGGCGGCGCGATTCCTTCTCACCTAAGTGGAGTCAAGTGTTGTTTTCTTATTTTGACCACTTGATACTGTAAGGCCATGCCTGCGTTATATGGAATGTGGTCTGTTATATTAATGCACCTACCAGTGTTCAAGTGTATGACCATTGGTCAGTGTTACTGATCTCGCTTTTTGATCTAGGCGATATTTCGTGCAAGTGTAAGAGTATTCTCTGTGGTGGGTTTCGTGAAGGGAATAATTTGTGGCTAATTCTGTGCGGGAGGCAAGGTGGTACATGCGTATATTTGTGTTATTGTATCAGTGGGTGCTGACATGACTTGAGAGTGAATATTATTAGTTTTAAGGAATGTTAAATTTAACCTATTGGTACCTGTTTACTATTAATCTACATAAGTCCTTTCACTCCCCGGCCAGTCTTGTGTGAAGTTTTATTTCCACGTATTATCGTTCCCATTTCATCGGTGTTGGCAGGACAGCTTTAGCGCCAGACTGTACGTTCCTGTTCCCAGAGCGCAGAGCAGAGGCACGTTTGTTTGTTGGTGCGGCGCAGTCCAATCGTCGCATGGTGTCCGGGTTGGTCGCCCCTACTAGCTGCCTCTGTGTGGCTCAAGATAAGTAAAGTCGATACTTCCATGTGTGCCGTGGCAGAGTGTCGCCGTTCGTGCAGGAACCGGTAGTTAGATCTGTTTGGCGAATTTAAGGAGCTCAGGAGCTTAAGGCGTGTTTGGCGAGCCTGAGTGTTTGGTCATTATACCTCTGTAGTTGTTCTTAAAAGCTGGCAGCCTGCGTGTGCAGTTTAAGAGCTAAAAAGGGTTCAAATGGTTCTGAGCACTATGGGACTCAACATCTTAGGTCATAAGTCCACTAGAACTTAGAACTACATAAACCTAACTAACCTAAGGACATCACACACACCCATGCCCGAGGCAGGATTCGAACCTGCGACCGTAGCAGCCTCGCGGTTCCGGACTGCAGCGTCAGAACCGCACGGCCACCGCGGCCGGCAGTTTAAGAGCTGTTACTTATCAAAATAAAATGGCGAACCTTACCTTGATCCACAGTCATTAGCCATTTGACTTGCTGCGAATTTGGCTGTTCATTCCTTGTTGGCTGTCATAGCCATCTACTGTAGCTCTCAGCTTACATTTTTAAAAAAATGGCTATGAGCACTATGGGACTTAACTGCTGAGGTCATCAGTCCCCTGGAACTTATAATTACTTAAACCTTACTAACCTAAGGATATCACATGCATCTATGCCCGAGGCAGGATTCGAACCTGAGACCGTAGCGGTCGCGCGGTTCCAAGCTGTAGCGCCTAGAACCGCTCGGCCACTCCGGCCGGCTTACATTTTTTTTTTTTATTTTGCGCACTTGTTAAGTTATGAAGGATTGTGTCAAAGTCTCTGCCGGTCTGCATCAAATTCAAGTGGATTTCAGTTGCATGTACTTCAACTTATCTTCTATTTTGGGAAAATGTATATTAATTACGCCTTGTTGTTAATATTTGGTTGCAATATATGGATGGCAATTTATGTTTTAATTTTATACCTTTCTGGTTTGTCTCTTTGAAGGACTGTGTAGTTTATTGTGTAGGGAATTTTGGGCATTATTCAGCGGCCTCCCAACAGCTTCAACCAGTGCTGTCTTGGTAGCAACCCTGGGTCTGGATGAAAGTTGTTCAGGTGTGTAACGGTCAGCTAGGCTTGAAATTTGTTGATATGTTTGACAGCTATTATTGTAATTCATTTGGTTGATAGAATTGTTTGTTGAACCTGCTTACAGCCACGCTCAGTTGATGAAACCTTTGTTTTTGGGAACTATATATACTTCCGATTTTAAAGTCCTGTTCTTAACGCTACAATTGTTAAAGTTGTTTTTAAATGAATTGTGCAATTGTTAGTACATTTAACGTCTGTTACTGTCATTCATCTGACTGGTAAGGTTGTTTGTTGAACCTGCTAACACACACGCTCAGTTGATGTGACAGCATTTTTTTTTCCGGGATATCTGTACTTCCATTTTTCGTATCCTGTTTTTAATGGTATAATTGTCCGCGGCTAGTGGTCTTGCGGTAGCGTTCTCGCTTCCCGGCGAGGTCAGGGATTTTCTCTGCCTGTGTCTTTCATCATCATTTCATCCTCATTCACTCGCTAGTCGCCGTAGTGGCGTTAAAGAACTTGAGCGGCGGCCCAACCGCCCCGCGAGGGGTCTCCCGGCCACCAATGCCATAGGCTCATTATTAATGCTATAATTGTTGAAGTGTTCTTTAAAGTAGGTCAATAAATTTGTAAATTGTAATGTTAATATTGTAATTAAGTAATAAAATGTATTACCCGAAATAACAGATGACAATTGTGTCGGTCCACCTTCCATGTTTTCCCTTAAACTATCCCAAGGCAAGTTGAAAGGTATCAGTTATGTATATTCTGGGCTTTATGATATGAGCTGATCCCACGGGACCTTTTGCACATACAGCATCACATGGATAGTACAACAATGTTGAAAGCACCACATCAGCAGGGTGGCCAACTGAACACTGTTGGGGGTGCCTTTTCAGCAGCATCATGGAGTGGTGTAACCATAATGTTGTGCCTGACAACAATACTGGTTATAGGGACTGGCACCATATTAACTTTTCAGACAAGTACTGGTGTTTCACATAGTACCTCAGTGGAGAATGGACATTGCCTGATTGCATTCTTCACTGCCATCATATGGACCCAGGCCCTAGTGTGATGGTATTGTGTGCCTCTGGGTACATAGCATGTTCAGCTGCTGTTCACACAACTGGTATTTCGGACAGCTGCTGATACATTTCTAATGTGTTAAGAATGGTGGCTCTACCCTGTCCTCAAGGTCTCCATGACGTTATCTTTCAACAAGATAACACGAGACTGCATGTTGCCCATACTGTTCTGCAATGCGTTGATACAGAGCATCTCAGACTGTTTCCCTGACTAGCACCTTCTTCAGATCTCTCATCTAATGAAAACGTCTGCTCATGGATTGCGAGTAGACATCCACACCACCACTCACCAGCACTACAGCCAATTAATTCTGATACAGAGTTGAAGCAGCATCCAATTACATGCCTGTATCTGTCATCCAAACTCAGTTTGACTCAATGTTGAGCCTTGTTCGAGTTAGCTGCCGGAGGTGGCAACCCTGTGTTCTAAATTTCACATCGTCAGTGTACCCAGTCACATACAAAAGGAATCATGTATACATACGAGGGGTGTTCAAAGAGTAATGCAGGTTAGTTTTATTCAGGATTCTAGTACATTCTTTTGGCAACAAGATCATATTTTTCAACATAATATCTGTTCAGTGCTATAGCCTTATGACACCTTACTTGGAGAGCCTGTCTGCCAGCATGGCACCACTCTACAGGTCGAGGTCAGAACCAACATCTCGCTACATCAATAACCTTCCCACCATCCTCATACTGCTTCCCGCTGAGTGCATCCTTTATTGGCCAGACAGATGGAAGTCGGAAGGTGCACGATCTGGGCTGTGAGGTGGATGAGGAACGACAGTCCAATAAAGTTTTGTGAGCTCTCAGGTGCACAGACTTGTGTGATGCCTTGTTGCGTTGTCATTGAGAAGGAGAACTTCGTTTGTTTTTTAGTAGCGATTATCATGCTGAAGTCATTTCTTCAATTTCTTGGGTGTAGCACAGTACACTTCAGAGTTGACCATCGCACCATGAGGGAGGACGAGTGTGTCAGCACTACCAACAGAGGCATCCAGCTGAACAGCAAGGTATTTGGTTGTGATCCGTCGATCATCTTCAATAAGAGGGTCCGCACGTTTCAACATTGCAAGAGAGAGCTGCGCGCATCTGGCCTGCACAAAGAGGATCGTACAGGTTTGCGCGACCATGCAGTGATGATGACAGATCCGTCGCCCAGCGACTAACTGTGCCCCTGTTCATTTCCAGCTCTCCATAGACATTGTGCAAGCACCTGTGAAAATTTGTGATACTCTTGTTTTCCGCCAGAAGAAACTCAATGGCAGCTCTGTGACTGGAACGCACCTCCACTTCAGACGCCAGTTTAATGCATAGGGTCGCCTCCTCTCGGAACTTAATGAAACTATAGGGGCTGAAGCGGGAAAATTTCACGATGTCCCACATAAATTCTGTCCTTCTTCAACAGAAATTGGAGGCGAAAAAAATGTGTTGATTACTTGTTGAACGTCGCTCATACAATAAGTAAAATTTCATTATTTGACATCCTGCCCACTCTTGCGATTTTAATGGCCAACGTAGTATCTCAAGACTCAAAAAACCCCTCAGTTCTGTTGGAGTGATGCTATGTGGTAAAGTTGATGGTGATCAGTGTCTGTTATTCGGACATTTTGAGACCAGTGTCCACCTCAGATCTATTCGAGAGGAGTGAATCATGTACTGACACTAGGTTTCATCCTCGTTTCTACATCTAAGTTCACATTCAAGAAATCACTGTGAAGTACATGGCACACGGTACTTTCCTTTGTACCAGTCATTAGGGCTTCTTCCTGTTCCATTCACATACAGAGTGCAGGAAGATTGAATGCCTAAACACCATTCAGGGCCCCCTCTACCGCTTACGTCACCCCAGACGAAAAGATAAATTGCCGCCCTATTGTATATATATATATATATATATATATATATATATATATATATATATATATATATAATTATTTTATTTTCAATGAAAATCAAGTCATTTTACTTAAATTTTAATAGAAGCATATTTTTAGAAAGAAACATATAACATAACTTTGATAATCAAGCAATACAAAACAGCAGAAATTGTTAACGTTTAATTTTTATATTTTTAAATGCCGTAAGTTTGGAAATAAAAGAAGGTAACATCAACTAATAAAAAATAGCTTTTTCTTGCTTTCAGTTCTGCAAACTTTGTTATTATATCTTTTGAATTTTTTGATCAGCAGTTTCATGCTCAGTTCCAAAACAGCCAAATAATGAAGATGACTTTCTGTAATCGAACGTAAAAAGTTTTCAACTTCATTAATTTAAATTTAGAGAAACTCTTTTCACCACTTGTTTCAGTTATTGGTATCGTTAGCAATATTCTCAAGGGACTAGTAAGATTTAGGGCAAGATTTGACTTTGTAATTAAACTGAGTACATTGTTTAGGCCTTCTTTTTTACCCAAAAGTGCGAATAATGTAGAAATTTTCTCTGATAATCCTACCCCATTTATGTCAACAGATTACCATCACTTAAAATACATTCTAAATTCTTACAGTATTTTAACTGCATTTCCTTGGATATGGTATTTAAATCTTATATATTTTATAAGAATTCAAAATGATTACTATGGTTACTACGATTACTAAGTTGTTCATACCTATCATCTAGTGTATGTAATGACTGATCGATTGCAAAATTTTGAAAAAGGTATTTTATATTGTTCTTATGGAGTTTTGATCGGTTTCTCTCGTGCTTTAGCCGGCCGCGGTGGTCTAGCGGTTCTAGGCGCTCAGTCCGGAACCGCGCGACTGCTACGGTCGCGGTTTCGAATCCTGCCTCGGGCATGGATGTGTGTGATGTCCTTAGGTTAGTTAGGTTTAAGTAGTTCTAAGTTCTAGGGGACTGATGACCACAGATGTTAAGTCCCATAGTGCTCAGAGCCATTTGAGCCATTTGAGCCTCTCGTGCTTTATAAGAGAACTTCCTTTTTATTCTTACAGCAATTTCTTATGTGGATGGTGCCTGACTACCGCTCGTCTTACCGTGAGCCACATAACAAATCAGACAAACGCGCGACAATGCTGCGGAGTATTCTGGCCACCATAGCGAAAAGCGCAGATCAAACATAAGCTCTCGATCGCGCGGCGACAGACGCCATCGCAACAATGAAAATTTACGTAACCGAGGCGACGGAAACCAGTTGCATGTCTACAACTTACATTTTCTGCTTGCATGCAATAATATTTTTCTATTACTTAATATTTAACACATCAATATTTTTCTCACTCTGACTGCCACAATGGCGCCCCTAAATTTTGGTGCCCCGGACATATGTCCATATCGGCCGCCCCTAGGGCGACCTTTTTGGGAGTGATATCTTCGGAGTTGTAGTATTTTATTAGATTCATCACTTAAAGTTCTTGAAACTTTATAAGGAGGCTCTCACAGGACAGTTGACGACTACACTGAAGAGTCAAGGAAACTGGTACACTCGCCTAATATCTTGTAGGGCCCCCGCGAGCACGTAGAAGTGCCACAACACGACGTGGCATGGACGCGACTAATGTCTGAAGCAGTACTGGAGGGAACTGACACAATGAATCCTTCAGGGCTGTCCATAAATCCGTAAGAATACGAGGCGGGTGGAGATCTCTTCTGAACAACACGTTGCAAGACACCCCAGATATACGCAATAACGTTCATGTCTGGGGAGTTTGGTGGCCAGCGAAAGTGTTTAAACTGAGAAGAGTGTTCCTGGAGCCACTCTGTAGGAATTCTGGAAGTGTGAGGTGAAGCATTGTCCTGCTGGAACTGCCCAAGTCCGTTGGAATACACAATGGACATGAGTGGATACAGGTCATCAGACAGTATGCTTACGTACGTGTCATCTGTCAGAATCGTATCTAGACATATGAGTGATCCCATATCACTCCAACTGCACACGCCCTACATCATTACAGAGCCTCCACCAGCTTGAACAGTCCCCTGCTGTCATATAGGGTCCACGGATTCATGAGGTTTTCTCCATACCCCTACAAACCTCTTCGCTCGGTAAAATTTGAAACGAGTCTCGTCTGACCAGCCAGCAAGTTTCCAGTCATCAACAGTCCAATGTCGGTGTTGATGGGCGCAGGCGAGGCTTAAAGCTTTGTGTAGCGCAGTCACAAGAGCTGGCCTTCAGCTCCGAAAGCCTATATCGATGACGTTTCGTTGAATGGTTCACACGCTGACACTCATTGATGGCCCAGCGATAAAATTTGCATCAAATTTGCGGATGGGTTGCTCTTCCGTCACGTTGAACGATTCTCTTCAGTCGTTGTTGATCCCGTTCTTGCGGGACCTTTTTCCGGCCGTAGCGATATCGGAGATTTGATGTTTTACCGGATTTCTGATATTCACGGTACACTCCCGAAGTGGTCATACAAGAAAATCACCACTCGCTATCTCGAAGATAATGTGTCCCATCGCTCGTGCGCCTGCTATAAAACCACGTTCAAACTCACTTAAATCTTGAGAACCAGCCGTTGTAGCAGCAGTAATCGATCTAACAACTGCACCAGATAGTTTTTAGCTGTTGTCACGGCAGCTCCGTGTTCTGCCTGTTTGCATATCTCTGTATACGCATGCCTACACCAGTTTCTTTTGCGCTTCGCGTATCTCCAAGTGTCTGCCAGTTCAGTTTTTTCGGCATCTCTATGACGCTCTCTCGCGGGTCAAACAGACCTGTGATCTTTCATGCTGCCCTTCTTTGTAAATGTTCAATCTCTCTGTTAGTCCTATCTGGTATGGGTCCCACTGCCGTACCCAGCGCCTGTGAGAGTGCGACTAAGTACTACTCACAGCTTGCAGCGCCACACCCGTGCAGCAGGCAGCGAGTCTACAGCAACAGGTAGAGGTACGCACTCTCTCGCAATGTCACGTCACCTGCAGTGATCACGTTTTCTCTGGAGCTGAATAAAGGACAATTCACACTGTCCATCACGTCACGTACCGTCAAAACATTCTGCAACCCATTTCAAATAGCAGCATCCACTGCGACCCTCCTGTCCTTCACATCACGTCACACGCTGCCAAGGCTTCTCGGGAAGAAAGTTTTGACAGTTGTCGTCATCCGTCTGTTGTTGATTACACGACCCCCAAGTTCATTTCCTTATGATACACGATTCCCGGCGGGGTCAGGGATTTTCTCTGCCTCGTGATGACTGGGTGTTGTGTGATGTCCTTAGGTTAGTTAGGTTTAAGTAGTTCTAAGTTCTAGGGGGCTGATGACCATAGATGTTAAGTCCCATAGTGCTCAGAGCCATTTTTGAACCTTATGATACACGACCATGCTCAGATCTCCAGATTTCGTTTCGACATGGGCCTGTAGTTGATATCAGTTGTATGTTATTTGTTATTTGTTATAAATTGTTTCGTTTCGTTACTTCTTTTGTTGAAATTTATAATAAGTGATGGAAGATTATTTGAAGCAGCGAGGCAGCAGTCTGAATTTTACAACATGAGCGTACCAAATTACTTTCCCTCTATTACATTTATAAAGTAGATTTTTATTCGTGCCGGTACACTATTTAATGTTTTACAATGTAATGGATAGAAATATGACTACAACATAATTGAAAAAAGTACTGTGGGTAGAATGTGATTAGTAAGTGAAACTTATTTCTATTTTGTTAGGCATTGTTAATGTTTCATAAAGAAACGGACTGATACCTTTAGGCATTGCAAAAGTGACAAAATGCTCTTTTTCTTTTTTGCAAAGTATGCATCAAGAAATGTATTAAAGTTTTTTTGATTAAGTATGTGTTAGTGGCACATTGATTGTTAAGTGACTCTCTGGATTGTGTGTGAAACCGTTTTGCAAGGATAAGTGGTCAATATTTATGTGGTTTCGCAAGCTAACCACACACAAATAACGCACTTGGACTATTAAAAGGCAAATACAAGATCGAAAGAAAACCTATACATCTTGAAGGTAAAGGTATTGAGGGAGATATAACTATTACACAAAAATTTGCACAGGACTGGCAACTAAACCTAAAGTAGACCAATTTTTCCAAGAGATGTGATCCTGTGTTCATTTTAGAAACTCCGCTGCAATTTGACGTAACGAATGAAAAAACTGGTGCTTCGACTTTCTAAAATTTAAAATGCAGATTCTTCTTCCTCGAGCTCGTAGTTGTATAATTTCCCTTCTGCACCATGTAATGACATTTTTCGGATCCACACACTGTTTTGCATTGTAAAATGGAACTGCTGATAGCGAAGAAGTCAGCGTGGTACGGGATGTGTATAATATGAATTGCTGATAATTAAAATATTTGCAGACTTTCAAAAGTTTGAAGATTATGCCAAAAGTTTTGCGGTCACAATAAAAACGTGAGCCGCAAGAATTTAAAAAATGAGCCTTCACCAGCTGAGATGCAACTATCTCATCAAACTGACTGAACTGAAAAATGCAGAACTGTTCATTAATCTAGAAATGAAATGTTGTTACCAAAAATGTTTATGAAATCTTCATTCTTAAAGTGTAGCTTCGCTGCAAATACTCCTGAGCTCTTCTGCAGTGCTAGTGTACAAAACTCATCCAATGATGTACGAAATAAATTTCAGCTGCAGATTTTCCACAAAATTACTTCATTATCACGTGACATGTTCGGCGGTGAAAAATATTCAAACAAGCTTCTATATGCTGTACTGTTGATGGTTGGAAACAAACTGTTCTACTGTAGGCAAACCGCTGGTATTTATATGATTTACAACAAACACTGTCAGTCAGAATTTACAAATTTTAAGAGATGACAATTAGAAGTGTGTAACAAAATTAATCCATAGAAAAATAATTCCTTATAATTTTGTGTGGATATGGACATAATTTCGCTAAGAATTCCGAAGTAATTTACAAGCTTCCAGAAAATAACAATACATACCGCATTTTAGTTAATTACAGTCGAAAGAAAGAACGGAAAATATTCCTGCCGTGTGTATGAACTCCAGATAATATGTGTATTAAAAATAGGTAGGCGATTTACCGAAAAAGAATTTTTTAATTTGCAAAATACCCTTTGTACCCATCGGCATAACAAGCTTAGATCAATTACTTAGTAATTATTGAAAATACAGTATTTCTAGCGTGTTCACGAACTTGTTACTGAGTGCAGAATACAATAGCAAACTCAGATTTTGCGTTAGTTGCCTCAAACAGGTTAATTACTGGTATATGGGCATTGTAGCATTGTACATTAAACAATTAATTAACATAAAATAAATGTACTCTCTTCAGGAGGTGGCAAAGGGTAGGCAAGGTGCTGTTTTATTACAGTTGTTTTGCACTTCTGTCTTCCTTCTCTGCAAACCATTTGATTCCCATAAATGTCATTTTCGCACAAATATGGGCTACAGTATCCACGTATACATGATACCACATTTTGTATTTGGCTATGTCCTCTTCGCTTATAAAAATAGTTGAAAGTCATCTTGCGAAGCTCGCGAGTCCCGCGAAAAACAGTTGAGAACATCCACGCGACTTAAGATCACGTGACTTGAACTGACTTGACGTGCCGTGCTTGACCAGCACCCTCTATAGGGGGTGCTGGCTTGACGGACGTGATGGCGGCCTGACGAACAGTGTGAATTGGCCTTATGGCTTCCCAGCAAGCGACAACAATTCAGTCTTGTATTAATCCCTATCTGCTTACCAGATACGCACCTGCTACCATTCTGTTGACAATCTATGCTGTGAACTCGGACAAGCTCAAATTTCTCTGACTGGATTTCTCATAGCATTACAATGGACTTGGGAGTCGGTGTTTCACAGATCTCATCCTTTGTGTAATCATCGCCAACCAGAATCCTTTTTTATGCAGCACACTCATAACTGAAACATAATTGGTAGTTAGTGTTTATGTTCAAACAAAGAGCATGAAATACTGTTCCAACACTGACGACGTGGTTTTACATACCCATCACGTTTCGCGATGGATCCTAAAATTCATCAGGACGAATGGCACCAAAAACGGCTAACATTATATAAAGAATAACACCAACAACAGATCGTAATGCAACAGAAACACATCTTTGATGCAGCAACTGCTAATGGCATCTCTAGTGCCGATCTTGGTATCGCCAGTTATGCCCTTGTTCCTTTCTTTTTGTCTGGTTCCTTTCAAGAGTTTTGTCTTTGCTTCTGAGCTCCTCCAGTTAGACGACACATATACACTGTGATTTCCCAGAATGTGTCGGTTGTTGCCAGATTATTACCATCACAATACCCAAGCAATATTCACTAAGCTTGAATTATTTGGGTCCTGCATCGATCACAGAACGAAATGGCTTAGGACAACCCTCCTACGTAGATTCCCTCATTCAGGACTGATTTATCTATGATGCCCCATATACGAGTAGGCAACTTCACACATAGGGCGAAGTTGAGATCCATCTTTAGAAGAAGTCCTCAAAGTTGCACAAAGTTTCTATTCAAAGGAACCTTGTGTGGTACCATTCTGCAGTTCCTTCATTGAATTCGGCAGGATAGACAAACAACTGACTCACTCGACGAGAGTTTACTAGTAAGCAACACTGGCCGTGCCACGACTTGCACTGGTACAAGCAAACAGAATCCGGGCGCTGAGGCCCGAAATCAGTCATTCTCTTCTGATTCTAGCACTCTCCGCACGTCAACCTACCGAAAACTGAAGCTGCCATCCTGCCCTAATTGTTTTAGACAACACGGTCACTAGAGATGCCCTGGGTGTGATGAAATGTGCCTCATTGCCAGAAATTTGTCCATTTAGTTAGATCTGCAATTCTTCCATAAAATCACTGCAAGCAGACAGGCGCAGGATTCGGTAAATAAAATGGGAACTATCGCAAACCACGAGACAGGCACATGACAAAAGTTAATAACTGAAATACAGATTTTTAACAATCTGATAGTGTTTCAGGTTGATACAGGAACTTCAGATTCACTTATAAACTGGACGACATACGTCAAGTTGAGTTCACCAGCATTACAAACTTGTTCGAAAAAAGTTCCATCCTACAGTAGACACAAACCTCACATCTGATGCGACATACAAATGCATGCCACGATACATCACCTTCATTGTTATTAGTTCCATTGCAACAGACAATATCAGTATACCATCGATGAGAGTACACCTTACTTCCGCCACAGTTCTCTTCCAAGCTTACGACAGCATCTACCTTCACTGTCAGAGCTTTTTCTCTGGAGCAAGGGTGTGCCAGTGAGAAACGGATCAAGATATACCTCCAGCTCAATGCAGTCCTCCATTTTGCACGGTCTTGTCCTTCACGCTACGTTCTGTATGAGGACATTAAAATCAAGCTCGACTGCCTTCAACAACAACAACAACAACAACAAATACTCACACTTATGTCATTTAGTTCGTGCGTGTCCACCTTTGTGGTGGTACAAAAACGCGAATGGCTCCCTCAGACTGCATGGAGATTTTAGATAGTTAATTCCCAGGTGGTGGTTGACGCCTATCCTATTCCTTGGTTTAAGGATCGCTTATTAAAATTAAAAGGCGGCGAATGTTACCGTAAAATCAGTCTTTCATAAAGATTCTTGCAACTGACAAACTGCCTATTGGCTTCTGTCTCGGGTTCTTCGGCCGACGTTCATCTAATGATTTTTCTGACGTTTCGCCAGCACGAGTGGCTGGCATTGTCAAAGCTTCACCCTCCATTGCCGGTGGTGAACTGGAGCCGAGCTCGCGGGCGCAGGCTATATGTACCTGGCGCGCCAACGTCCGAGGGCTTCTCCGCGGTCATTTCCGGTGCGGTTCTCCTCTTGCTACCTGCGACGGTCGTTCGCTGCAGTACGGGAAGCCAGGATCCGTTGACCCTAAGGCTTTCCTCTTTCTTGGAGAACCGCACCGGAAATGACCGCGGAGAAGCCCTCGGACGTTGGCGCGCCAGGTACATATAGCCTGCGCCCGCGAGCTCGGCTCCAGTTCACCACCGGCAATGGAGGGTGAAGCTTTGACAATGCCAGCCACTCGTGCTGGGGAAACGTCAGAAAAATCATTAGATGAACGTCGGCCGAAGAACCCGAGACAGAAGCCAATAGGCAGTTTGTCAACAAGTGGCCACGAAAGCCTCAACAATTTTGTATTACGCCTCTACGGGGAGGAGATTTGCAGATTGTACCGACGCCTTGACCAACGACGGAAGAAGAAAGCGCGACTGATGTCCTCTCTCGCCTTTCTGTCACGTTGCCGAGATGAATGTGCTACACCGAAGTTCTTGAGATGTAAGCGCCTTTTCACCACCGCCCAAGCACATCGTATCTACGACAGAATGGAACGAGCTTTTCTTCGTGAGCGAATACATACAACACGGAGAGACTTGGCAAGAACGGATCAGGAACTTCTGGACCTTTTCTATCAACTAAGTAGCAGAATGCATCGAGACGACTGGGACAAGATTGACAGCATCACTCACAGGAGCATGCAGAACGAACTCGAGCGCTGCACCGATCGACAGAAGAAAAAGTTTGAAAGATGCCGGAAGCACATCGACAAGGCGACTCCCGACATGTCACACACAGTGGTCAACCTCACTGAACGACAATTGACCGAAGAGGAAGTGTCTGTTCTTCAAAAAGGAGGGAATTTCGCTATCATCCCGAGAACTATACCTATGGAGGACATCATTGCCAACACCGAAGCAGCCATTCGTACCCTTCCTTGTGAAAGGGCAGAGGAAATACGCACGGAAACAGCCAGGATACTGCGCCGAGCAAAACCACCAGCTTGCAACCTGAAGAAAGAAGAGGTACAAGCCATTAAGAATCTCAACGCCGACAAGAGTATATTGGTACTGCCTGCCGATAAGGGGAATGCGACCGTCGTAATGAAGACCGAAGATTATGAGCAAAAGATCCGAGACCTATTAGATCCGACGACGTACCGAAAACTAAGCGCAGATCCGACGCAACGTATCACACGGAATACGAATCGATTAATCAAGGCGTCTTCTCTGCCGGCGGACATACAGAGAAACCTGCGCAACACAGAAGCCCTACCACCTCGGCTGTATGGATTACCCAAGATCCATAAGAACAACGTTCCACTGAGACCGATCGTTAGCGCTCCTGGATCACCGACATATAAACTGGCAAAACACTTGGCCTCTCTGCTCCAGCCACACGTGGGGAAGACCGACACATACATTAAGGACTCAGGACATTTCATTGAGAAGCTGAAGAAACTGAAACTTGCACCAAACGACATCCTGGTCAGTTTTGATGTTGTTTCGTTATTTACGAAAGTGCCACTCAGTGACGCTCTGGAGCACATCGGTTCCATTTTTCCGCTAGACATCAGAAAGCTCTTCCATGCGTGTCTCACCACGAGCTATTTCACGTGGAATGGCGATAGTCCTCTCAGTCCAGTGGTGGCCAACTTCTTCATGGAACAATTCGAAGCACAGGCACTGGACTCGGCGACTTGCAAACCTAAGGTGTGGTACAGGTACGTCGATGATACTTTCGTGGTGTGGAGCCATGGTGAAGAACAGCTCAGTGACTTCCTAAGACACTTGAACAGCCTCCATGCCAACATAACATTTACCATGGAAGTAGAAAAGGACAAGAAATTGCCATTTCTAGATGTTCTGGTCACAAGGGACGGCGAAGATCTGGGACACAGCGTGTATCGAAAACCGACTCACACGGACCGATACCTGCACAAACTGTCAAACCACCACCCGAGCCAGAAAAGAGGCATGATTAGTACGCTCGTAACGAGAGCAGGACGAATATGTGAGCCGCAACACCTCAAACGAGAAATGCAACACCTGGAAACTGTCCTGAGGAGCAATGGTTACTCCACAAATTATATTAGAAGTGTAACAGAGCCCAAACCTCGGCGAAGTAAGGAACCGGAAAAAGAATTGTCGGGTACGGCCTTTCTGCCATACATTCCCAGAGTGACGGACAGAATCGGCCGTATATTGCGCAAACATGGCGTAAAGACGATTTTCAAACCGACAAGGAAGATCAAAGAGTGTCTTAGATCGGCGAAGGAGAAAAGAGACCCACTTGCAATGTCGGGAATATACCGCATACCATGCACATGCGGGAAAGTTTATGTCGGAATGACTGGACGATCCATTAACACCAGGATCAAAGAGCATAAGCGACATTGCAGGTTGGGGCAGGTGGAGAAATCGGCCGTGGCAGAGCACGCACTGAATGAGACCGACCATGTAATAAAATTCGCCGACACGGAAGTTCTGGCTGTAGAGAAGCACTATCACACGCGCTTGTTCAGAGAAGCTGTAGAAATACAAAAACACGCGAACAGTTTGAACAAGAAAGAGGAAAGCCTTAAGGTCAACGGATCCTGGCTTCCCGTACTGCAGCGAACGACCGTCGCAGGTAGCAAGAGGAGAACCGCACCGGAAATGACCGCGGAGAAGCCCTCGGACGTTGGCGCGCCAGGTACATATAGCCTGCGCCCGCGAGCTCGGCTCCAGTTCACCACCGGCAATGGAGGGTGAAGCTTTGACAATGCCAGCCACTCGTGCTGGCGAAACGTCAGAAAAATCATTAGATGAACGTCGGCCGAAGAACCCGAGACAGAAGCCAATAGGCAGTTTGTCAACAAGTGGCCACGAAAGCCTCAACAATTTTGTATTCTTGCAACTACTATTGCATCCAGACTACAACCAACTCCTCATTTTGGAAGTCCTATCTGGCCTCCACTAATAGCAACAGCTACCTTTTGGCATTCCTATCGTCCCTGCCATTTTCCAAAGATACTTTGAACAACTGATCTGAGAAAATTCACCGGGTGGTAACTACCTCAAAGACGTAATCGTTACAGGGTTAAACACATGCGAGCATCTCGAAACGTACACTTACTTCCTTCCACCTTACAGAAAGCCGGTCTCAAGTGAAATCTGAAGAAGTATAATTTTTTCAACATTTTGTCAAGTATCTATGTCCCATCATAAATAACAAGTGGGTATTTCCAGATAACAACCATGTATCGATACAGATGACATGCCCTCACATTGGAAATTAAAATAACTACAGTCTTTCGTGCCGAAAGGTCAACTAATATGGAAAATCTGTAGCTCAATGTAGTACAGGTAGTAAAACCTCTCAGCGCCATTAAGCGAAAAAGATTGCGCTTGTTTCGTCATTTCGTCATTCCCGTGTGACAACGTGTTCCGCAATCTTAAACGGTCCAAGCAAAGGGCGCCTTGTTTGGTGCCTTGTTCCCCTAGAAAGAGCGCCACTCATTCATAATAACAAGTGGATTAGTCAGAACACCTGACAGCGGTCATTTTGAAATCGATAAATATGGCAAGTAGTATGGCTATAGACATTCCAGGCCACAGCTCAGGCATCTGCTACTAGTCGCCAACGCAGTTGCTGAAAAATCCAGGATGGTGCTTGTGGAAAATTAAAAAATGTAAGATAATTCTAATGGGATTTAAAAATACAAGATGGTGATAATGAGAATTTTAAAAACGTGAGATGGCAGTGGTAGGAAATTTAAAAATCAAAGACAGCGAAATTAGTCCAGTGGAACTTTGTATCCCTTCCCCTCCCCTCTTCTTCACCTTCCCCCTCACATGCCCTCTCCTCCATTTAGAGCATAGTATTTTAGCAGTCAATAAACCGAAACAGCCAAAAAATGTAGCCTAAGAGTAGCCATCTTGTTCATGCTCAGAAGTATCCAAATAATCTTAATTTTTTGCCCCACGTTCTAACATGTCTAAATAGCTACAATATTTAATTTGTGGGTCGATTGTGCCTTATATTAAATGTAGGCCTAAGAATGGAACATCATCCACATGCTTAGGATTGTGACGAAGCAGATAGTCAAAGACTATCACGAATAAAGTGAAGTGTAGAGTATCTTTGTTTTCTGAACTTACGTTTTCTTCATCTGCTTGTTTTTCCCGCCAGTGCAATGTATGTTCTGTTTAGCGATTATCTTCGTTGTAGTGTTTCACGTTTTCAGACGGTAATTTAATACAGTGAGTGATTTTAATATCGTCAATGCCTTATCGTGGATTGACATACCCAAAGTGGTGACTCTGAAGGAGGCCACAGACGACCAGAAACATATAAATGTGAGGATACTCAGCCACCATCTTAGGACAGTCGTTGTGCAATTCAGATGATGTGACTTCCTTTCCTCCAGTGGCAACAAATATCGTACAAGTGCCGGATACTTTGCGTGATGTGCAGCCCGCGGGCAGTTCACTAATTACCTGCATCACATCTTCGACGTTAAAATCCAATAACTTTTGAACAGTGAAGTTATTGGCTATAAAGAGTCTTCTGAATTCTGACGTCACTGCCTATCTCTGATAACTGAATGTGCAGCATCTGAGGCAACGTCAGTTGCCTATCGCTGTCAAAAGTGCTGTGATTGCAAATGATAAAGTGAACTCTGACTCCCAGTTACTCGTTGCTGATCAGCTGCATAATACACTCCTGGAAATTGAAATAAGAACACCGTGAATTCATTGTCCCAGGAAGGGGAAACTTTATTGACACATTCCTGGGGTCAGATACATCACATGATCACACTGATAGAACCACAGGCACACAGACACAGGCAACAGAGCATGCACAATGTCGGCACTAGTACAGTGTATATCCACCTTTCGCAGCAATGCAGGCTGCTATTCTCCCATGGAGACGATCGTAGAGATGCTGGATGTAGTCCTGTGGAACGGCTTGCCATGCCATTTCCACCTGGCGCCTCAGTTGGACCAGCGTTCGTGCTGGACGTGCAGACCGCGTGAGACGACGCTTCATCCAGTCCCAAACATGCTCAATGGGGGACAGATCCGGAGATCTTGCTGGCCAGGGTAGTTGACTTACACCTTCTAGAGCACGTTGGGTGGCACGGGATACATGCGGACGTGCATTGTCCTGTTGGAACAGCAAGTTCCCTTGCCGGTCTAGGAATGGTAGAACGATGGGTTCGATGACGGTTTGGATGTACCGTGCACTATTCAGTGTCCCCTCGACGATCACCAGTGGTGTACGGCCAGTGTAGGAGATCGCTCCCCACACCATGATGCCGGGTGTTGGCCCTGTGTGCCTCGGTCGTATGCAGTCCTGATTGTGGCGCTCACCTGCACGGCGCCAAACACGCATACGACCATCATTGGCACCAAGGCAGAAGCGACTCTCATCGCTGAAGACGACACGTCTCCATTCGTCCCTCAATTCACGCCTGTCGCGACACCACTGGAGGCGGGCTGCACGATGTTGGGGCGTGAGCGGAAGACGGCCTAACGGTGTGCGGGACCGTAGCCCAGCTTCATGGAGACGGTTGCGAATGGTCCTCGCCGATACCCCAGGAGCAACAGTGTCCCTAATTTGCTGGGAAGTGGCGGTGCGGTCCCCTACGGCACTGCGTAGGATCCTAGGGTCTTGGCGTGCATCCGTGCGTCGCTGCGGTCCGGTCCCAGGTCGACGGGCACGTGCACCTTCCACCGACCACTGGCGACAACATCGATGTACTGTGGAGACCTCACGCCCCACGTGTTGAGCAATTCGGCGGTACGTCCACCCGGCCTCCCGCATGCCCACTATACGCCCTCGCTCAAAGTCCGTCAACTGCACATACGGTTCACGTCCACGCTGTTGCGGCATGCTACCAGTGTTAAAGACTGCGATGGAGCTCCGTATGCCACGGCAAAGTGGCTGACACTGACGGCGGCGGTGCACAAATGCTGCGCAGCTAGCGCCATTCGACGGCCAACACCGCGGGTCCTGGTGTGTCCGCTGTGCCGTGCGTGTGATCATTGCTTGTACAGCCCTCTCGCAGTGTCCGGAGCAAGTATGGTGGGTCTGACGCACCGGTGTCAATGTGTTCTTTTTTCCATTTCCAGGAGTGTATTTTGTTACATGACAACGCGCGTGGGGCCCCACTATTTGGCATGGGGTTACGAATGTGGTTACAGCAAATGCCATTAGAGAGGACCAGCTTCCACTGCCATAACAACTTAACTCGCTCCAGCGCAACTTGAGAACTCCAGCAGCAATTCCGGCAAACCACACAGTACGCCAACCATCGCAGATGTCGCCACGACCTCTGCAGGCAATTACGCAACTGGTGTTGGTATTGTTTCCATTTCAGATGACTGGCTATAAAATGCTCTCCTTCGTGCAACTTTCCAAACGACAGCAGCGACCAGGTACAGGTACGACTGGACACTCTAATGTGAAGTGCCTATGCTCCAACATCACAGCAAATAATGGATCTACTGTTTCATATTGTAAGGTATCTTTCCTTACTGGCAGGTAAAAGAGAGATAAACATTTAAAGTAATAAAAATACCTGTGAATGAGTATGAGTTTGTCTGAGGAAAGACACATTACAAATACGATGGCATGAGGCCATTAGTGACCTCACACACACACACACACACACACACACGTATAAAATTATTTTAACACATTGAACCATTACTTTTTTAAAACCTATAGGGCATCGCTGTTACATTCTTTCGAAGTTCAGACCCTGGTGCTTATTGACCAATGCTATCGTGACTTCCACGTAAAAAACGGTAATGAAAACCAGATCTGCAGGTTAGACTTGTGGAGAATAGGCTATTAAAACGACACAAAGCGATAAGCGATCGTTCGCTTTTCCTTGAAATAATATGAGCACATTCTCCCCGTACGTTTACCTGAAAAACCAAAAATCATTAAAGAAGTTCAATAAGTGATAGCAACAGGTTCGTTATAATAACTGCAGATATCGATATCTATGAATGAAAATATTATTATTCCATAAAAAATCTATAACACAAGGATTTGAACAACGTACCTTTTAGTACGCTGAATGCAGGACAGAAGTGAACCATAAGAAGAGGAAGTCTTTGTTTCCTTCCCAACTCATTTGTTTCTTTAGAAAAATAAATGCAGTTTACTTGCAGAGGTTTCCTTTTTCCGTTTCATACATTCAGTCGTTGAATTCTCCTTAGATTTGTTAGTTAATCAGTGATATTATATATTACTCATGATACAAGAGTTTTTACAATTTGAAAGTTTCTTCGTAAAAATAGATAAATAAAGAACGAAACGTTTTTTAAGACGATCCAGAGTCAGTTCGTGACAGTCAAACTCATGAACACGCGTTCTTTCCTAATATCAGGAATGTGACTCTATATGGCATGTTAACTCCACAGTCCGCCGTTAACAGTTCTGGTGCATGGTGTCGCTTATATATCCAGTACACCTACATTTCAGGAAGATATTTAAGCCACGCAGGATCAGCTGTCAGTGTTTCACTGGCAAGGCTGGAAAAGCGATCTTTTGTTACCTCTTGGCTTATTGCAGCTAATAACAAAAATTCCTAATTTTGGACAAAGCACCTAGCTGGTGAACTTGGGTTTTAAGAAGCAATTGGAGTGGACCTTCCTGATTGCTTATGTCACTGAATCTATTCTTGGGGCTGATTTCCTACACCGATATTATGTTGAGGTTTCCATATGGAAGGTTCAACTCCACATGAACGGTAAGGCTGTATACGGGCATATTGGTTATTCAAGCGGCCCTCACGAGATGGATCACATATCTGATTTGGATGTTACTGCAACTGAGTGGAAATCTATGGATCCGCCTGTCACCTCAAATGATTCGTTGAAAGAGGAACTTCCTGACAAAGTGAGCACTGCCAGCGAGTTGCTTGGAAAATTAGCGATATTAAAGAAAGTAAAAACAGATATAGTTAAAGATAATAACTGTTATGTTCTCGAACTGGCAAACGCACTGACACCCTAAAAAGAGCTGAACTGAAATGCAGATGTTAAATGAAAACGTTGCTTCCCTAACGTCCTTGGCTGATGTGAATCAGGTGCCTACACTTTCACAGTCCAATTATACTGTGACCGCAAGTCGCTTTGCAAGCTCGCAGACTGGCACCTGAAAATCATGCCCCAGCGAAGAAAGATTTCGAGAGTTTATTAACAGTAGAGTTACTTGGTGTTCCGACAGCCCTTTTCCATAGCTCCACCATTTGGTAAAGAAGAAAGATGTACCAAGGTCGTCAATATGAGTCCACCTTGATCCAGCCAGTAACGGGAAGGTGGAACTTTGACACTGAACTTTAAAATGTGCCTCAATGTGTCATAGTTCCTCTTGCTTTTAAAGTTTGTCTCTGCTGGTCTAGGGTCTATGTGCTGTATGCAAACCCAATACTGGTGCTTCAGCAGCAGAATTCATGTATCGCAAAATCTTAGACTTCCTTTGGAGCTCTTCAGCCTACAACATTACCATCCAGTCAGAGATCCTCTAATCTTATTATGACAAATTCAGCAATCGTCCGTGACAGCACCCCACCACATGGATGTTCAGATTTTCACCTACATGCTCTCATGTCATGCTACGATGGCTATTTAGAAAGTAAGGTCCGATCAGTCGCGAAATGGAAACCACTGTGAAAATCAAAAATGTTTTATTTGGAACGGTTAGCTACACCTTCCAGCTGCGTCTCTGCATAGTCATTTCTCTGACTGAGGCATCCGTCGTAGCATTGTACCAGCTTTCCAATAACTTCGTCATGGAAGGTAGCCACCTGTGCTTTCCGCCACTTCTATGGTGATCTGCAGTTGGTTGTTTGTGTCAAAATGTTGTTCTCATAGCCAGCGGTTCATGAGAGCAGAGATGAACATCAGAGGGCTGTATTGCGGGTGATCAAACACTTCCCATCGAAAACGCTGCAGGGGCGTCCTCATTGCCACTGCAGTGGGCGGCCTATAATAGTCAAGAAGAAAATGCATGACAGGTACGTCATGTGGGGTTGCACGAAATCAGGCGAAACCTCTCAGCGGGCATTCATATTCGGCGACAGACATTATTGTTCTAGACACCTTTATGTACTCACTGTGTGCTCAGACATGAAAAGAGCGAAGTGATGCGAGCAACAAGTGTACTACAGACACCGCCTAACACATTCATGAATGTCATTACCATTTCGCGACCTACTTGTCCGTACATTCTGAACAGCCCTCGTATGTACAGACTCTGTCAAAGCTGCTTTACAAATGCATTATGTGGGTCCATATCCAGTGTTGAAGGGAAAGCAACAGACAGTGATGATACTGACTGATGGCAATCACACCAGGGTTTCTGTGAAACTTGTCAACTCAGATTTTCTGCTCCAGGCAGATGAAGCTGAGGGTCAGGCTCCCTACTGTCACCTAACATCTACCCTGCATCAAGTTGCAGATGACACTATGAGGTGAGGTACCAGGTATTGAACCATGCTAAAATACCCATATTCGTACATGGTGTATGTGGGGTCCTACCTACTAGTCACTTATAGAGTGCCTAAGGGATGCTGCATTCTCGGAATGCTACACAATTCAAGCAAATAACATTAGTAGTTGTTATTACCATAATGAAGATTGACAATACTTAACTTTGTATTCACAACAAGTGTCGCAATCTATGGGCGACATGCAAACAGTAATGTTCTTCACTACAGACAAAGTCCAAACAACAATGGGTATGGATCACTAATAGCTGTTCTTCGAGTGCCAGTCTACAACTGTGCGAATACTGTCCCGATACTGAGCTGATACTGAGCAGACGAGGCTGGTAGGAGTGGCACGTACATTATCCTCCTGTAGAGGCTGCTCCTGCCGTGGTGTGGACCTAATCAGAGCGCCATTGGCCGACGTCGTTTCACCGCCTTCTCTTCTCTTCCATTCGACAGCTTCATTCCAACGCCTGTGGTTACACCAGAACATTGTAGCCTCCACAGGCGACAATGCAGGAGATGGCTCTGGCATCCACTCGATAGTACAGGGGGCGAATACTGTCCTGGGATACGTTATGCCATGCCTGCTCGACCTGTTTTCGCAGTTCTGTAAGAATTGCTGGTTGATGAGTCACACAGGTCACTTCTCGTCTCATAATATCCCACAAGCGCTCGATTGGAGACAAGTACTGAGAGTGTGCTAGGCAGGGAAGTTGCTACACGTCTTGCAGAGTATATTGAGTTTTGCAGGCAGTATGTGGGTGAGCAGTATCCTGTTGGAACAAAGCATCACCTTCCTGTTGCACGAACGGCAAGAGAACGGATCTAGTAACATTCTGCACGTGCCGAATGTCTCTAAGCACTCTGGGACTTAACATCTGAGGTCATCAGTCCCCTAGACTTAGAACTACTTAAACCTAACTAACCCAAGGACATCACATACATCCGTGCCTGAGGCGGGATTCGAACCTGTGACTGTAGCAGCAGCACGGTTCCAGACTGAAGCGCCTAGAAACGCTCGGCCACAGCGGCTGGCCTGCACGTACCGAGCGCCAGTTGGTTTCCCCTCCAGAAACATCAAAGATGAACGAGAGTTGTAGCTTATCGCAGCCCATACCATAAGGTTTGGTGTGGGGTCAGTTTGTCTTGGACGAACGCATTCTGTGAAACGGTACTTACCAGGTCTACACTATATGTGCTAAGGCTCATCACTTGCACATAGCCAGAATCTGCTGTCATCTTTGAAGACCTCGGCAAGTCATTCCCTCTGACAAGTGATCCTCTGACGGCACCAACCGAGCCATGCACGTCGATGCTGTGGCGTGAGTGGAAGACGGGATACAGGTGTGCGTACAGTTTTGTTGACATGTCTGATCTTACAACCTCTCTTATCTGTACCGTGGTAGCTGACGGCCTGCCACTACTGCACTTATATTATGACGATCCTGCGGGAGCCTATGCGGCATTGACATTCAGAATCTCATATACTGCCCTTTCAGGGGAAGTGGTTCCGTTTGAAACCACCTACAATTTTCTCATTTTGTGGCAATCTGATTTCTGGGCGTGCTATGTAATTATTTTGGCTAGCATCATAATAAAATAATTTAAACACAGCAATACAGCAGTGACAACCTATTATTCACGAATATTTGTAGTCCAATTTAGCTGCAACAATTTTATTTAGCTTCAGCTATTTAAGCTACAAGCTTGTTTTGACTTACTGTCAGTTTCAAGTGTTTCGTCTAGTTTTCATGACACACAAAACATCCTGGAGCTCTTATATGTTGATAGAAATCAATATAAGTGTGTCAGTTTACAAGTCTATTCTTGACGTTTGCGTCTGACAGTCGCTGCTTCTATGATCTCTTCTTGAGCAGCAACTGTCAGGCGCAAACGTCAAGAATATACTTGTAAACTGACACACTTATATTGATTTCTATCAACATATAAGAGCCCCAGGGCGTTTTGTGCGTTACAAAAACTAGACGCAACACTTGAAACTGACAGTAAGTCGAAACAAGCTTGTAGGCTAAATAACCGTCACAAGCTAAATAAAAATTGTTGCATATAAATTGGACCACAAATATTCCTGAATAATGTCATACTTTGACATCTTATAAGCTGTGGGGTCAATGGAAGAAAAAAACTGTTATTAAGAGAATAATCGGCAGTTAAAGAGGTTCAATTAAGAAATCTTTGTCACAGTTTTAATGAATGACGAACTCTAAAATTTGTTACAACTATGTATCAGGACTTTAATTTCTGAGTAATTGCCCAGGAAACGTGCACTATTGACCATGAATTTCTTAAAAAAGTTCCTACATCTTACAACTGTAAACGCTTCAGCACAAAAAAGAAGACATCAATATTAAGGACCAAAAATAGGAAAGGTGGATAAAAACAGTGAAATGAAAACAAAACTTACTTTTTATTTGTTAAGCCCACAGTAAAAAGTTCAGTATGAGCAACGGTTTCACCTGATTCACTACTGATATTAACAATTTCACATGGAACACCTGCCACATGTTTTGGAAACTCACCCCTGTTTAGCCTATTCTAATGGGAATCAAGAAACCTTGTTATTATCGTGATTGCTGGTCATCCCATAAGGAACTTCGAGATGAGTACATTTCCTCACTAATGTCGGTAAAAAGGTTCAGCTGGATTTTGACACATATTCACATCAATGACAACGCTGTTATGCTTTCAAGGGAGAGCAGAAATTATGACAAATTATATAAAATCCGTCCACTAATCGATTAGATACTGATAAACTTCAAAGAATTCTATGCACCTACTAAGCAGCAAGCTATAGATGAATGCATGGTGAAGTTCAAAGGATGAATCGCATTCAAAC
The DNA here is from genome assembly GCF_023898315.1 of Schistocerca nitens. Lineage (NCBI taxonomy): Eukaryota > Metazoa > Arthropoda > Insecta > Orthoptera > Acrididae > Schistocerca > Schistocerca nitens. The sequence goes on from NC_064614.1 coordinate 1,221,692,479, forward strand.
AATATATGACCCGAAAGCCAATCAAGAGGGGATACAAAATCTGGGTCAGAGCTGATAAGCTTGGATATATTTGTGATTTTCAGATATATACTGGAAAAGATGAAGGCATAGTGGAAAAATCCTTAGGAGAGAGAATTGTGAGAGATATGTGTAAAGACTTGGGGGGAAAGGGAACCACATATACTTTGCTAATGTTTTTACCAGTGTCTCACTTTTACAGAAGATAAAAGATGACGGACTTTTTGCCTGTGGAACAATTATATCACAGAGAAAAGGACTTCCTACGCTAAAAACAGACAAAGAGTTACAAAGAGGAGAGTTTGACTGGTCAGTTTCTTCTGATGGCATTGCCTGCATCAAATGGAAAGACAAATGTGTACTCATGTTGCTGTCTACAATTGATTCGCCTGTATGTGTTGAAGAAGTCAGCCGTAAAGAAAAGGATGGAAAAATCATAAAGGTACCTTGCCCAAAAATTAGTGAATTCATATAATGCAAATATGGGATATGCCGATAAGGCAGATATGATGAACAGTTTTTATGCAATAGACAGGAAATCACGAAGGTGGTGGCTAAGATTATTTTGGTATATAGTTGATATCTCTATTGGAAATGAATTTATTCTGTTTCGATTATGTAATCCAACAGCGAAGCAAGTGCTAAAGGATTTTCGAAGACGTGTTGCCACAGACCTGGTAGGCAGTAATGTCTTCAAAGATAGTCCTGGCCATCCCAGTACACCGTCAGAACCACTGCAAAAAAATTCAAAACTCTTGTTCCCCATGAGAAACGTATATCGGAAGCAAAAAATCTCCCAAAACATGGAACCTCAAGGTGCCAGGTAGCCTTATGCTTATCTGCAGAAAGGAATTGCTTTTTACTGTATCATCAAAAGTGATGACATTTAGCGGGCAGTGGCTCCATTTGAAACCACCCTGTATGTGTTCAGTTTATGTATATTTCATTTAATTTTTACATTTTTCAGTCTCACTGTATGAAAATTAATACAATAAAAACAAGGAAAAATTAAAAATTAATTTTCTTTTCTTTTGCCCCTGAAAGGGATACAATGTGAGAATGCCGACCCGATCACTTCGCTGCTCACTTGACACAGTTTGTCCAGCTTGTGTGGCAGTTCTCTGAAAGGACCATCTGCCACTTGGAAAGCTACAATTTGGCCCCTTTCAAGCTCTCTCAGCTGGCTGTAGGAAGCACGAATGCATCTCCATGGCATGGCTTTGTTCTTCCTTCACACTTTTGCACCACACTGAGCCTTATGGCTGTGAGCATTCCCTATTAAAGGGTAGACACAGATGGCTCTCTGGCAGCTATGCCACTACTCTATCTGTTAGCGGACAACGTTGAAACCATTATCAGTACATCTACTATCCCCCAGGGTGGTATATGACGTCGTTGGATCAAAATCGACATCGTTTTTCCAGGTGTACTAATTTATTTTTCGGTGGTGTATTTAGACATGGATGTAGCGTTGAGACACAGTTCATGAGTCCACAGTAATGTTTTGGGCGACAGTTTTGAGGATATATGAAGCATCTAGCATCGAAATCGCCCAAGTCACAAAATATATAATAATCTGTTAGTGTTACCAATTTAAAGTAGAAGTATATCACTGTCAGCTGAAACAAGAAAATACTAAAATCGGCAAATTATTCGTTTTACAAAGCATTGAATTCTTTGTCCTGCAACAGGGTGTGCCAAGTTTTACTAATTTTCTTTCAAACGTCGACTTTCACCTCAGGACAGGGTCTTTCTAATTGGTATAGACAGCAAGTCCCTTCAGTTGGACCGATGACCTCCGCAGTTTGATCCCTTAGGAATTCACACATATTTCCCTCAAGTTGGTAGCCCCACAGTCACTCCACAGTCGAGTTCTAGCCCTGCTTCATGTGTGTCACTGGGGCAGGCTGTGAATGAAAATCTTGGCCCAACGCTCTACTTGCTGGTCCGCCATTGACAAATAAATCGAAGCGCTTGTCTGCTCAAATGCTGAATATACGTCCCAGCTGACATTACTTCCAATGTCATTTCACCTTGACTCCAGCCTGCTGTTCCTTGTGTCCAGGTTCATTAAACAATGTAGGTCATTTTCCCAATTCGATGTGGCTATTTATCGTTTACTCTTTCTCACAGTGTCCATGTTCAGGATGCGTTCCATGATGAAAGTATCAACATTTAAAGCCTCATACTTGTTCTAATGATCAACATCCCCCATAGGCCATGATGACTAGTAACTCAGTTCATCTCTGCCCTCTTTGTGGAGTTTTATTCTCATCATGACATTCTGTATCACTGTACTAACCCTTTCCATACTCATTGAAACTACTAGGTGCAGCAGATGGTTCAAAGTTTTAAGAAAAAGATGAAGGCAGTGATACAGTCTTCTCCGAGAAAAGGAAATTTAACCATTTCTTGAGAAGTTACAGGGTCAAGCCTCTCACAGACAAAAGCGCAGTGGAACTTCTGCACAGCAGTGACCCCATACCATCCTCCATCTCCTCTGGCCACTAAAACATTAGCACCCTGTACCACACCAATAGAGCTTCCATAAGGGAGACCAGGTATGCGCATGAAATCTAGGCCAGGGCCGCCACCATTACAATGTGGATGCCACCTGGCTCCACTGGTGGCGTTATCAAAACCAGCTGTGGTGCAATCCTTCATATGGACCGTACAACCCTTATGCACTGTGGCCAAACCATGAGTGTGGCATTCACTTCTCCTCCTCCCAGCTATTACCTTAGCAGCAGCAACCATGGTAGGGCCATCATAGTTACTGTCGTTGATCTGTAAGAACCACGGAGTGGTTCCACACTGTGCCTCCAAAACAGCTAGCCCCCAAAGTCTCCTAGTGGCACTCCACCTATCCTGTGTGCCCTGATGGCACCATGGTTTTCCACCCTCCAGTGTAGAGTTCAGCATGTCGGATCAGACCATAGAAGAAGATGCTGCATGAGGGGTGCTATAGGCCTGGTTACATGAGAGGTCCACAGCGTCCAGAAACAGCATCAGCAAACCCTCAACATATGCTGCCACTCAGAGACTTGGCCGGCCGAAGTGGCCGCGCGGTTCTGGCGCTGCAGTCTGGAACCGCGAGACCGCTACGGTCGCAGGTTCGAATCCTGCCTCGGGCATGGATGTGTGTGATGTCCTTAGGTTAGTTAGGTTTAACTAGTTCTAAGTTCTAGGGGACTAATGACCTCAGCAGTTGAGTCCCATAGTGCTCAGAGCCATTTTTCAGAGACTTGCGGAAGCGTATCTGTCACACTCGCCTGGTTCCAGAGATCAACACCTATTACCAAGAAGATTGAATGAGTGTAAATAAAAAACAATAAAGGACACTTATATCATTGGGCTGCCTTCTTTGGTTGCACTCAAACCAATCTCTGGTAAGGAATTACTAGCACATTTCATGCCACCCCAACATCCCTTCACATTCTGGAACAGAATAAAACTATCCACACAATGACAACAGCTCAGTCTTGTATTCATAACTGTACACTAGCCAGATATTCGCCAGCTACCATCCTATTGACGGTCTATGCTGCGAACCAGGACTATTCATACCTGCACATGCTCGCATCTCGTGGTCGTGCGGTAGCGTTCTCGCTTCCCACGCCCGGGTTCCCGGGTTCGATTCCCGGCGGGGTCAGGGATTTTCTCTGCCTCGTGATGGCTGGGTGTTGTGTGCTGTCCTTAGGTTAGTTAGGTTTAAGTAATTCTAAGTTCTAGGGGACTGATGACCATAGATGTTAAGTCCCATAGTGCTCAGAGCCATTTGAACCATACCTGCACACTAGCCAGATATTCGCCAGCTACCATCCTATTGACGGTCTGTGCTACGAACCAGGACTATGTTTGATGTTTTTCTTGCTGGATTTCTCATAGCATTACAAATGACGAGGACTTTTCACATAGACATCCAGTACTTCACAATTTTCATTCTTTGTATAGTTGCCATCAGCTAAACATTTGTGTTATATGCTGAGCTCATAAATAGCATGTAATTAGAGTTGTTTTTGTGTTCAAATGAAAGAGACAGCAACCCTGACCCATCACCCACATACCTTTGGGCAACAGTTGAGGATACTGGGTTCCACAAGTGTTTTGCAGGCAACGTCGGCTGTAGACTAACTGCATTTTCCATCATTCTGTCGATGACTCGAAAGCTACCACCAACTTTATCTATAACACTAGTGGTGATTCCATTTCATATCTCTACAAACTATTCCTGACAGTTATTTGTATGAGATAATGAAATCCTGTTGTGTCTTATTGATACTGACAGTTATAGGATACTAGGTTTTGTAATTTTGTGAAGTGCACAATTTCATGTTTCTGCATATTTAATGGAAGTTGCCAATCTTCAAAACACTTGGAAAGCTTATCAAGACCTGACTGAATATTCTCAATTAATTAAGTTCAACTAGTTTTTCTCTTCGTCTAATTGCTAATCTTGGAAACAAACGAACGAAACTTCTGACATTTTTTGCACATTTCCACTCAGTAATGTCTTAAGGAATAATTTTCTGGTGTAACTCATCACATGTGTCAGCAGCAGTCTTCCAACTATTGAGATAGATTTTTGTTTGATGGTCTATGGTACACTATTTTTCAAAGAGATACTAATTCAGCCGTGAATTAAGTATACTATCGGATATGGAGTCCACCAGAGCCTGGAGCTTTGTACAATTTTAATAATTTCAGCTGTTTCTCAATGTCACTGACATCAATATCTACAATCATTCACCTTTTTATTGATGCGAGAATTAAATTGGGGTAATTCTCCTAGATTTTGTTTTATAAAGGAACATTTGAGAAGCAGAGTTCAGCATTTATGCTTTTGATTTGCTGCCTCCAACTGCAGTCCCTGTCACATCCATGTTCGAACACTAACTTCGCTTCCACTAGCAGCCTTCACATACGTCCAAAGTATCCGACAGTACACTTAATTCCTGTGGCCACTGTGAACCAAGGGAAGTGCTGATAGCAAGAAAAGCGAGCAGTAAAAATAAAATGTGGTGTTCATCTACGGACATCATGTACGTACGTATTCAAGGAGCCAGGCATTTTAACTGCGCCGTCACAATACATATATTCGCTTATGAAATTCATCATAAATGATCCACCAAAATTTGAGAATAACAGTGATGTCCATACCTATAACAATAGAGGGAAAAATGACCTTCATTAGCCATTGTTAAAGCTGTCAGCGGCTCAGAAAGGAGTTCAATATGCAGCAACAAAAATTGTTGATCATTTGCCCAATAACATAAAACGTCTTACAGGTAGGGATGCAAGTTTTAAATGTAATTTAAAATCAGTTCTCCTGGACAACTTCTTGTATTCTATTGACAAATTTCCGCTTAAAAATTGGAAGCAAGTGAAAAAAATGTCGTTGCATCAGTAGGACTAAAAACAATGTGTTCATTAATGTTAACGCAGCGCCGGCCGCGGTGGTCTAGCGGTTCTGGCGCTGCAGTCCGGAACCGCGGGACTGCTACGGTCGCAGGTTCGAATCCTGCCTCGGGCATGGGTGTGTGTGATGTCCTTAGGTCAGTTAGGTTTAAGTAGTTCTAAGTTCTAGGGGAATTATGACCTAAGATGTTGAGTCCCATAGTGCTCAGAGCCATTTGAACCATTTTTTGTTAACGCTAACCCTGTATACATGTCCTGTAAACTGACTCGTTCCACATCATTTCCATAAAATGATCGTTCAAACGATCTATGGAACGTGTAACTAGCTGACTCACTAATCTGTACCACTTCAATACGCACACCTGCAATACAGTCAACCTTGTCGATAGCTTCCTGTGCACGTGATGCTGTATCTGCGACGAACTTACTGTCGGCAGTTCCACTGTACACAACAAAAATCATCGACTTACGCAGTTCGCTGCACAGGCTCAAGTTCCACGGCCTCTTAAACAACACTCTTTATCACCCAGGGTCGTAAATACTACAACACCTGAATCACCCACGTCGCTGTCCACACGCTTATTTACTTCAATACAGCACACACTTCGTCTGACTACAGACGATTCAGATTCCTCATTTTCACAAGATATTGGAGCTGATAATTCTACATTTCTCGCCTTAACTTCTACAACACTACTACTTTCCGCATCCATGCAAGTACTACAATTATTCCTTCATTCAGTCCTCTTCAAAATCCTCATATTCCTTATCGCCGGAGAAACATACCAGTCCCCGCTTCTATCCCACCACTCGTCATATTCTTTGCCTCTCCTCCACATACTCTGGAGTAAGTCCACTGCCCAAACCTTTCTTTTCTCCACCATAACTGCATGGTCTGTTCGCATAGCCTTTATTTCCCTCGTTATACACGAACTGTTTCCTTGCAACCGAGCTGTCTCAGCTGCTTAAATGTGGCACTGTAACGACATGATTAGCCTCTTACGAAGGTCCGCCTCGGTAGCTGCGCCGTCATGGAGCTGGGTTCGATTCCCAGCCGAATCGGATATTTTCTCCACTCGTGGACTGGGTATTGTGTTGTCCTTGCGCTCGACTCTTCGTAGTTGACATTCCACTATTGCGATGGCTGTGTGGGCACGTCCCGAAAGCCAAGACATAAAAAAAATTTAAAAAATCTTTACAAACAACAACAAACGACGAGTACAAAACAGAACGACGACAACACTCAAACGTAAGACTATCCTAACACTTAATTTCATCTCCTGAATCGCTACAAACGGTTAACATCTTACACATTTTTAGACAATGAGCGGCTCCCTTTGCTCATCATAACGCATAATGAGCGTAGGCGAAAACTACCTTTCATATTCAAACTTCCTTGGAACACTGTCCTGAGTTTACTCACTGCCAGTGTGCCCATTTATTACTATCACAACCGTAAAATAAACTCCAGAAAAGGAAAAAAGGAAAGAAAATTACCGTACAGGCCCATACAAATAAAGAAACGACCAAAAAGAACCGTAAGTCGACAGTTGCTTTCTGCACCCTGGGGAAGTGTGGTAAGACCGTTCTTATTGTTTGTATACATAATGATCTAATGGGCAGGGTGAGTAGCGATCGGCAGCTGTTTGCTGATGATGCTGTGGCGTTCGGGAAGGTGTCTTCTCTGAGTGAATCTGGAGGATACAGGATCACTTAGATGAAACTCGAAGTTGGTGTGATGAATAGCAGCTTGCTCTAAATGTAGAAAAATGTAAGTTAATGCGGATGAGTAGGATAAACAATACCGTAATTTTCGAATACAGCATTGGTAGAGTACTGCTTGAAACAGTCATCTGGGCAAAGCGATATGAAGTGGAACGAGCATGTGAGAAACGTGATAGGGATGGCGAGTGGTCGACTTCAGCTTATTGGAACAATTCTGGAAACGTGTGGTTCACCTGTAAAGGAGACCGTATGTAGGACGCTAGTGCAACCTATTCTTGAGTGCAGCTAGAGATTTTGCGATCCCCACCAGTCTGGATCAAAGGAAGGCACTGAAGCAGTTCAGAGGCTTGTTCCTAAATTTGCTACCCGTAGATTCGATGAACATGCGAGTATTACTGACTTTGTAAACTCAAGGGCGAATCCATTAACGGAAACATTATTGAGAAAATTTAGAGAAACGGCATTTGAGGTTGACTGCAGAACGATTCTAATGTCGCCATCGTACAGTCGTGGACAAAACGAGCGAGACCCCTCACCTTTTCGTTATACTGATCCGCACAGCTTTAAAGTCTGCTACACAGCATAACACGCAAGGTGACGAAGTGCTACCAACATACTATGCAAGTTCGCTCAGCTGATGTGGTGAGATACTCGTAGCTAGCACTGGAGAAACTCGCGCTTCGAAGACGCCACAGCATCGTCTGCCTCCACTTCGTGTAAAACGAAATACCTGAAGTATAAGCCAATGTGTTGTATTCGCATATCTGTGACTATGACTTGGATCTAAAGTGTGGTTATGGATAGTACGTATGCTCAGATTGTGAATCTAATATCATGAATACATGAAATAAGGGGAAATAAATTAGGCGTCCTTCCTTTTCCGTAACATCAAATATATTTTAGTTATTCTTTATTAAATGAACTGCGCAGAAAATCGTTCACCAGAAGTGAATAACTTTTTTAGTAACACCAGATGATATTAACAGCTTGCCGGCGGGGGTTAGCCGTGCGCTTAACGACGTCATATCGCGGACCGCACTGCTCCTTGCGCCGTCAGTTTGAATCGTTCCCCGGGCATGGATGTGTGTTAGGATCGGTACGTTGAAGTAGTTCTACGTCTAGGGGACTGATGACCTAAGCAGTTTGGTGGCATAGTTCTTAAGAGTCATTTTTTGACCTTTCGCGTAAATTTTCTTTACATAAACAGCCGTATCTTTAGATTGCGTTGACATAGCTCACTTTTTTACACCACCAAGGGACCGTATGCCGCAGGAAGTGCGATACATTTCCCGCGTATTATGTCCACCCGTACTCGAGGTAAACGGGGTTTTGATGGTTGGGTAGACAGATAGACTGTCAAGAAAGTGAGACTATTAGGGTTCCATTTTTACCGATTAACGTGACGAAATCCTAACAACGAAAATAGCTACCACAGTTACTGAAGATGACGGCCGCATAATAATTTCCCCTACTCTTTATTCGAAATGTTCCAACTGCAGTCGATACATCAGCATATTAGTCGTAGCTACGCTTTCTATCCAAATCACGTTTACAGGAATGCAAATAAAAACCATTTGCCTATACACGTGGTAATTCAGATCCCACTATTAATGCGACCGCGTTTTAGATGTGCGAGCATTCCCATTACTAGCTACCTTAAGGGACACTTCGGCTAATGAACGTTTTCTGGCTGTGGCACGTCTAACGGAGAATTCGAAACATTGTAGAATACGTTTGGCAGCTACGTCGCCGCTTATTTCCTGGAGTGGAGCAGAATTATCCTACTAAATTTACTCGATAGTAACAGTTTTTAGTTATTTCGATAAACATCCCGAATGATTGTCACATAAGCGGTGACATAAAGGTAGACAATTCATGCTTTTGAGTCCAGAAAGCTCTGCGCAACAGAAACTGCAGATAATTTTGCCATTTTCATTGCGAAATTGCTGGTTTATTCATATCTGGGGTAATAATAGAGGGCTGTTTGCCTGGCTTGTCTTCTAGCGTAGTGAAAGGTGTTTGCTACTGCAACGGAGCTCTGGTTTGTTTTCGGTTCTAATCTCGATGGAGGCATATAGACTATCAGTAAAGCAATTTTGAGAAATTCTCGCACCCCCCAACACGTTTTATTGCTACCTTTATTCTGTACCGGCACCCCGTGGATGTCGATATGAAACTCTTGTAGAATTTTATACTTGTTACTGCCTACTTTTTCCGCTTTCGTCAATAATTGAATTGACTTAAGTGTGGCACTGAATGACTTTTAACTGAATTTCGTTATGAATCTTCACGCATTACTAAATTTGCACACTTTCATGGTAAGTCAGCAACGGTAATCCAGTATGACTGGTCTGAACGTTGACACAGACATTTCGCGGCCGAATGCGCATAATATTTTACTAATTCGTAACGATCTGGGATACTTTGTCTTACTAAAACAGTTATATTATCATCGATAAGCTGAAATTCATTTTCATTAGTATAGTTCATACTAATTAGCGCTTCTTCTTTCATTTATATCTTAAATTTAGGTGTTGTGGTTAAGACACTAATCAGCATTGATATAGTCTTATACATGATGAAAACAGTCTGACTGAGTTCGGATAATTTTTCAATTTCACGCCTGTGCATAGTATGTTGGTAGCACTTCCTCGCCTTGCCTGTTATACTGTGTAGCAGACTTTAAAGCTGTGCGGATCAGCATAACGAAAAGGCGAGGGGTCTCGCTCGTTTTGTCCACGACTGTACATTTTCCTTAAGGACCATGAAGATAAGATAAGAGAGATGTGGGCTCGTGCGTAGACATATAGGCAGTAGTTTTTTCTCGCTCTAATTGAGAGTGGAATAGGAAAAGAAGCGGCTACTAATGGTACAAGTTACCTTCTGTCACGCACCATACTATGGTTTATGGAATGTATACGTAAAAGTAGATGCAGATGTATTTGCACTGTTTACTAGATGTAGATGTACTTGCACTGTTTCCCAGAACGCCACTACTGTACCGCCAATGTCATCGTCATTGTTCGAAGCCTCCAACTGATCTTCTGACACCACTTGCAAAGGTTTAGAAGATAATTTAGCACTTGTGACAAACAGTTTATTAATGTCTATGTAGGACAAGCGTATGTGCAATGTCCACAGAAAGCGGGCGGCGGCAGGGTCGAGATGGCTGGAGAAGAGACGACGATTAGTTAGTTAGTTAAATGAATGCTCCATAGATCACTTTTCATGACAAATCGTAATGATGTGGAATGAGTCATTTTACACTCACATCGCAAACTAATTTGTACATACCGTACATGTAACCATATTTACAAATTAGTTTGCCATATTAATGTAAAATGACTCGTTCCACATCATTACGCCTCTTCGCCAGCCATCCCGACCCTGCCGCCGTCCGCTTCCTGTGGACATTGCTCATACGGCACATACGCTTGTCCAACCTAGAAGTTAATAAATTGTTTGTCACAAGTGCTAAACTAAATTCTCGTCCAAAGTAGTGTCAAATCTCTTCTAAAGTAGTGTCAGATCTGTTGGAGGCTTTGAAATATATATTCTTCTACGGAACAGGAGTTGTCAAGGAGAAACTTTCTCAGTTCGTTTTCAGATTTTACTTTGCTATGTCTCTGGGTAAGCGATCAAAAATTTTTATTGCAACGTTGTGCGTCCCTTTTTGTGCTAAAGACAACCTTAATGTGGAGTAATGAATGTTATTTTTCCTTCTGGTATTACGTACATAACTGTTCATTTTTAACTGTAGAGGATTATTTACAATAAAATTCATAAGGGAATAAATGTATCGTAGAGTGAAGCAGTAGTCAGAAAGCCCAACTCCTTAAACAGAAGTTTACAAGATGATCGTGGGTGAGCACCACATGTTATTCTTATAGCACGTTTTTGAGCAATGAAGACTTTCTTTCTTAAAGATGAGTAACCCCAGGACATTATTCAATATGACATTATTGAATCAAAATATGCAAAATATGTCAACTTATTAATTTGTCTCTCTCCAAAATTTGCAATGATTCTAACTACAAATGTGGCTGAAGTAAGTTGTTTTAGGCATTCCAAATTGTGATTTTTCCAGCTCAAATTCTCATCCATATGGACATCTAAAAATTTTGAAATTTCCACCCTATTTATTATTTCCTCACTATGTGCTACATTTGTCAATGGTGTAGTAGCCTGAGATGTGCAAACTGAATATTGTGTCTTTTTAAAATTGAGACTGAGATCATTCCCAGAAAACCAGTCAATGATGCTTTTAAGATCTCTGTTAACCATTTCTTCTGTTTCTGTTTGTATACTTGGATCTTCAAAAATAACTAATTCTGCTTGTTGTATATTGGACACAAGATCGTTTACATTATATGAGGTACAATAGTGGTAATAAGACTGGGATTTGGGGAACCCCGTACGTAGTTCCTCCCCAGTCGAAATTATGTCCCCAGACTATTTTGGCTCACTTACGAAGTTCGACGTTATGCATTCTTTTGGTAAGATATAACATCATCCGTTGGTTGTCTACGCCATTAGTCCCACAAAACTTCAATTTATCTAGGAGAATACTGCGATTCACGCAGTGAAATGGCTTAGATAGGTCACAGAAAATACCAGCTGTCGCTATTTTATTATTTAATGCTTGTAAAATATGGTGAGCGAAAGTGTAAATGGTATTCTCAGTAGGGCAACTTGAGAGTTTGTTGTTAAACTTCTACTCGTGTTTGTAAGTTTCAGGTTGGTATCTAAGAAAATGTGTAAAACTTATTTTGACATTCAAATACGTAAATCTCAGAGCAGGACGGCAGGACCGTGTTAAAATTAACGTCTGACCGGAAATACAGTATGTGAAGCTCACGGTACACGATGCGATATCCATACTAGCCAGTACATTAAACAATTCGTCTACGAGAAAGTAATCCGTTTTAATGAGATTTACGTATTCCAGCTGACTGCGAAACAAATGATGCAGATTAAAATGTTGCCCCTGAATATTGCTAATCTTTATCTTTAATGTTGTAAACAGTCACTGTATCGGAACTGTTATTCTAATTACACAGCAAATGAGCATAAAATGTAACGCATCCGACTTTCTGATAAACTGCTCGAAAACTTACAAGAGAGCACATTTCTGAAATATTTTACTGATAAGAATCCTCAGAACTGGTACGATATTTTCATAAATACAATACGACAATCATTTACCTTACAGTGGACATGAATTTTTATGATAATTAAATTTACTGGCCTATCAGCGAGCACGGAACGCTCACTGTACTGCAATCTGTTACCATTAAAATAACGATGAAACTGTTCAAATATCAAATTTCATTTTCCGTATTTGCAATGTGCAATGTAAGAAAGTATCTTATCACTTTTCATAAAAATGCTTCTGCAGCATACAATTCACGATGTGCAATTCAACAGTACAGACCCACTCATAAAAGTAAAGAATAAAAAATGAGGAACTAATTTAACAATTGATAAATGAACACAAAGTCTCCAAGTTAAACTATGCTTCATTAAGCCATAACAACAGTACATCCTTTCATAAAGTTCAGAGAACTACACAATTAGCAGAATATTTCTTAATAACTTTCTTGTGGATAATTGCCTTCCTTGACACTTATTTGAACTATCAGACAAGTACATGTGCTTCACTATAAAAGTTCTACAGCGAACTTTAACCACACCCACTGTCCCAACAATAATAAATTACACAGTTACAAATATATATTTTAAAAAAATTATAAATTACCTTAAAAATTCCTCTTTTAAAATTCCTTCATACAATCTCATTTCCACAAAAATTTTCTCAGAACATATTTTTACAAACTCCTTTTCAAATAGTGTTGCCTCCACTGTACGGCTAGTCAGCTTCCATCCTAGTCAAAGCAAGTACACAGCCAGACTCTAACACACACTGACTCACTGTTCCTCTACAAAATGAAGTAAAATCTCTACCAACACCTGTGGTCTCAGGAACAGACTGACAAAGAATATGTTACATCGATACTATGGAGGTTGAGTACATTATCAAATTCACAATTTCATTCACGTTTGTGGCCGAAACTTCTTGAAAATCGACATGGCAAATCAAGTCGGACAGCCTCTTTCAAACTCTTCAGAAATCCAAACTGTGATTTGCTGAGGATATTATTGCTGCTAAAGTGAGATACTATTCTAGAATACATTACCTTCTCAAAAATATTTTGGAGCACTTACGTCAATATGGAACGGTGGTGACCTTGCTAGCGGTGCGTAGTTCGAGTTCGTGCAGCGTCGGCAGACATGTTTCTGCTTTCGTAACTGTAGTCGGCACTGGCTGGCGTGCAGCCCCAGCGTTGGAAGGCGGTGGCCGAGGGCCAGACTCAGTAACTCGGAGGGGGCGGTAGGCGGTGTCAGGCCGCGGTGGCTGGCGCTGAGGCGACGTTAGCACGATCTGACTATGGCTGGTTCCCGCAGATGGTCCAAACGAGATGACACACGGATGTTGGCGGAAGACAGCTCACAGAAGACGCCGATTCGAAACCCAGTGGTGTTGGATGACTTCTATACACGGCAGGACAGGATCTATTGTTGTGAGTCACGCATTCGCCCACAAGCTCCGTCGAAATGTCCGCCAGTCGACCACAATGCTCTCACGATTGAAATCCCTTTAAGGTCAAAGGAAGATAAAGGTGTAAATAATATTTACAAAAGAAACTTCTCTGTGGACAGCTGTCATCAGTTCATAAGTATCTTAGAAAATGAAAATTGGTTAGATGTTATAAAACAGTCAAGTACAGATGAGGCATTTAGTGCATTTGCATCGATTTATATGATGAACTTTGAGATGTGTTTTCCAAAGAAACTGACCAGAGTCAAGTCTACTGGATACATAAAGTCAAGTTCTTGGATGACTCTTGGAATTAAGAAATCATGTGAAAACATGAAAAAACTGAATTCAGAGTTGAGGAAGTGTACAAATATTGATTTTATAGAATATGTAAAGAGGTATAGGAAAATATACCGCAGAGTAATTGCATATGCAAAGTTATTAAGTAATAATATGGAAATAAAACAGTCCAGAAATAAAACTAAAATAGCATGGGAAATTGTTAGAAAAGAAACCGGGGTACCTACCAAAGACAAGGAAATTATTCTAAAAGATGAGGAGAATAAAATGGTAGGTAAATATGCCATGCCTAATTATATAAATAATTACTTTTTAAATGTACCCCAGGCATTAAGCAGGAATCTTGGGGAGCAGATTAAGATCGAAGCTCCCAAGGCAGCCAGCAGTATCATGGCAGTTCCAACAAACGAAAAGGAAGTTTTAAAAGTGATTAAAAGTCTGAAGTCCAAGATGTCAGCTGGAGTAGATGAGGTGCCAATAATATTAGTAAAGAAAACAGCTAATCAGATAGCGAAACCATTGGCGCACATAGCAAACTTGTCAATGGCTGAGGGCGTGTTTCCACAAAAACTGAAAATTTCTAAAGTCTTTCCCGTGTTGAAAAAGGGTGATAAACTTAAAATAGAAAACTACGGACCTGTCTCACTCCTCCTAACTTTCTCTAAAGTTTTAGAGATACTAATGAAATATAGGGTCACACATTATCTTAATATGCACAATCTGATAAACAGTAATCAGCATGGTTTTCAAGCTGGCAGAAGTACCGAAACAGCTGTACTAGAATACACAAAAGAAATAATCACTAAATTGGAAGAGGGAAATAGTGTAGTTGGGATAAATCTAGATTTGTCAAAAGCCTTTGACACTGTTGGCCACAGCATACTTTTGAAAAAGCTTGAAGCTATAGGTATCAGAGGACCGGTAAAAAAGTGGTTTGAGTCTTATCTGGAAAATAGGATGTAGGTGGTTGAAATTACAGCACCAAATATTAATCAAAAAATTAAACTAAGATCAGATCCAAGGGAGGTCACAGTAGGAGTACCCCAAGGAAGTGTATTAGGCCCCTTGCTGTTCCTCATTTACATTAATGATATTCAGGTGTCAGAGAGAAAAGCTAGAATCATGTTATTTGCTGATGATACTAGTTTAATGGTTAGTGATATGAAGCAGTCATTGCACAGTACTGTGGACCATGTCCTACAAGATATACAAAAATGGTTTAGTGCTAACAAGCTAACACTGAATGCAAAAAAAAAAAATACTAATTACGAGCAATATGGAAAAATAAGTGAACAGGACGACCTAAATCCCACCATGGAGGGCAAACTACTTGAAAGAGTACAGTTTGCATAATTCCTGGGTATGCACATTGATGAGAAGATTAATTGGAAGGACCATGTGGTGAACTTAGCACTAAAACTAAATTCAGCATGTTTTGTGCTTAGAATAATTTCAAGAGTTTGTAGGCTGGCTGGCTGGCTGGTTTTGGGGAAGAGACCAAACAGCGAGGTCATCAGTCTCATCGGATTAGGGAAGGACGGGGAAGGAAGTCGGCCGTGCCCTTTCAGAGGAACCATCCCGGCATTTGCCTGGAGGGATTTACGAAAATCACGGAAAACCTAAATCAGGATGGCCGGACGCGGGGTTGAACCGTCGTCCTCCCGAATGCGAGTCCAGTGTGCTAGCCACTGCGCCATCTCGCTCGGTCAAGAGTTTGTAGTAATGACTGTACCAGATTAGTATATTTTGGCTATTTTCAGTCCATTGCATCCTATGGGACAGTATTCTGGGGAAAAACAAATTGTCGTCTAAATGACATTTTCAAATTGCAAAAACGTGCTATTCGGATAATGAACCACAGCCACCTCAAACACATTGTAGGCCCCTTATTAAAGCATTGAAAATTTTAACAATTCCATCATTATACATTCTGAAATGTCTGTTGGTGATCAAAAGAAATCAGGACAAAATGAAAACCAATACAGACTTCCATAATTACGATACACGGCAATGTAAAGATCTCCACATACAAGCTGTAACAAGGACCCGAAGCCAGAAACATGTATGTAATCAAGGCATCAAACTTTTTAATGCACTACCAAAACATATCAAAGAGCTGGAAAATGAGGATAAATTTAAAACTGTTCTAAAGAACCACATGCTTGACAAATGCTATTACAGCATAAGTGAATATCTCTGCGCAACTGTATAAAATATATGTTTAAGTTAATGCGGCAAATGAAATTACATCAGTGCATAATAAATTATGTTATAAAAACACTTATTAGTTGTATACTGTATTAAACATAAGATAGATTAATATGAATTCAGCACAGATACAAATTTTGTAAAGATATTGTATAGTTGTTAAAATGTACCCTGACAAGTCCTATATCACAAATGTGATCATTGGGATGATAATAAATAAATAAATAAATAAATAAATCCTAGTACGAGGAGTGCTACAACCTGAAGTCGCGTCCCATTCCTTGTGGTTCAAATGGCTCTGAGCACTATGGAACTTAACTTCTGAGGTCATCAGTTCCCTAGAACTTAGAACTACTGAAACCTAACTAACCTAAGGACATCACACACATCCATGCCCGAGGCAGGATTCGAACCTGCGACCGTAGCGGTCGCTCGGTTCCAGACTGTAGCGCCTAGAACCGCTCGGCCACCTCGGTCGGCCCCATTCCTTACTGCCTGTTCCCTATGGCAGGCTGCTCCAGTACTGTCGCATGCGGCTGTGACCCCCACGAACATCCGTCAGCTTTCCCTTGGACAGACGCAGTTACATACACTTCGTAACAGAATTTAACGGTCACTTTTTCGAATCCCCGTAATTCCCTCCCATTGCGATCCAGGAGTGTAAAATTTGCCCCAGAGGTTTCTGCAACCTTCCTCTGGGATGACGCAAAAGCGTCCTGCAACGTCACCCTTTGGCTTGGTGATGCTTCAAACTGCAAGGTGTCGACACGTGCGAAGAAAACGCCACTGCTCAGAAGGCCATGTTGGCTGTATGGTGGGTCAGTGATGTCACATTGGAAGCAATGCTCACCATAATTCTACCCAATGCCAACGTGGACGTGTCACACGATGAGAATGTCGTCACAGCCCGTCGTAGCCAAGTTTCACCCCTTCGTTCGATGTCTCAGCGATGGAGGTAAGAAATTCGACACCCAGCGTTCAGATCACGCGGTTTTCTTATGAGCGGCCGAGGAAAACGTTTCAGACAAACCGCCGCTCAGAACCGACTCGAAAGGGCATGAGGGTATGGCATAAAGGGCGTCAATGAATCTACCCCTTCCCTTAGGACGTTGATCCCCATACACCTCGCCGTTGAAAACGACAGTTCGCAGTGCAGTGAGCAACGGGAAGATGTTCTTCACAACCTTTGACACTGCTGATACCCTCCGACATTTCAACAACTCTCTAAGGATACTGTGGGGTTGCATACTGACTGAACGTGATCGCACCTCTTTGGAGAGGTGCGTGTCCGCAGTTTTTGCTCTTGTGTACAGTTTTGAACCACTTGGGATCGTTCAAAACCATTCGACAAAAATTTGAACGTGATCCGAAGCACCAAAGGGCTATGCTTTTTCAGCGCCCCCTGTTTTACGTCTTCCTGTGGCGTGATCACGAGCGAGTGCAACATTAACATGTGTGTGAATAAAACAGAAAAGGGCCCCTCTATGACCCCAGAGATCGGCTACACCCTCGGTGCTACTCGCACAACTTTTTTGAGCATATATAAATGTACTTTCAGAAATTGCGACACCAAACGAGACAGACTGCTACTCTAGCACCTAAGGGTTAGGCAACTCCCTCGACACCACTTTGGTGCGATTCGCCTGTCTTCAGGCGCTAGGGTAGCCGCGAGGCTGAATTTCTGTCGAGGTTTCTGAAGATATATGTGTAATGTGCTCACAACACTTCGTGGCCGAACTAAGGGGCCATAGAGGGACCCATTCCCATTATATTCGCCCGCATGTCAATGTTGCACCCCTGTCCCCCGTGATCACGCCACAGGATGGCGTGAAACAGGAGGGGTGAAAAAGCAGAAGGCTCTTTGATGTTCCGGATCACGTTCAAATTTCGTCCAATATTTTGAACAGTCCCTAGTGATTCCAACGAGTGCAAGAGAGCAATAATTGCTGTCACGCTGCACTCCAAAGGGATGCGATCACTTTCAGTGGGGATGCAGCCACACAATATCCTCTGACAAGTGTCTGAAATGTCCGACGGTGTCAGCAGGGTTAAAGGTTGCCAAAACATCGTCCTATTGCTCATCGCAGTTCGAACTGTCGTTTTCAACCGGGAGATGTGTGGGGATCAACGTCCCAAGGAAGGGGTGGTTTCATTGACGGCCTTTATGCCACACCCTGAGGGCCTTTTCGAGTCGGATTATGTCTCAGTTTTATAAGTCTTCATGTAGCACAGGCAAATATTATTTAAGTGGTACAATGCAACAGCAGTCAAGGTGATTTCCAGCTGTTGTGTGATGATTTTGGCACAGAGAAAGGTGCAGCCCACACAGCACGTGGCTCGGTATCGAGAGCGAAACCAGACCGATGCCGCCCAGAATCAATCTAACAACTGCAAGCGATTAGAAGTCAATGTGATTGGGAGCAAAAGAACAGCCAGTACCTGATGAGTCTATCTACGAAGTCGAGTGGTGAGCGGCGCTAATGACATAAGAGAGGCCCCAAAGACAAGGTCGATGGGCTTGCCGTTGTTGCCTTGTGTCCTGAAAGTTTGTTTCTGGCTGTATAGAGAGAGTGCAGACATTGATGGCAGCACGTGCTGCGCAAGGTGTCTGGCATACAGAGCTTTATTGCTGAGTGTCTACTGATACCAAATAGAACAGTGCTATGGTGCTTACAGTGGCTATGATTATGTACTTACGGATGACGTTTACTACTGCCCCTAGCTGACTTGTGTGTAGTTGACTCTGCTTGGTTAGTTAAACATGACGGCTGTGCTGTTGGAGTCAGTTATTATTTCAGTGTTTCATATTGTTTGGAAGGGACTTAGACCGTATGAAACTAGAGTGTGATTTCGGAGGGTTCTGTGGTCTATGACCTACACTATTTTTTCTGATGGTTATGGTATCATTAGTAAGGCCATTTTACTCTTAAATGTTGTTCATTCCATTGTGGATTTTAATTGCTGTCATGTGGATCATAGGCATTTTCCGAGTATAATTGATTACTACTGCTTTTCATATCACTAGTATTGGATTTCCACTCGTAAGATGTTGCGCTATTCCCTGTGTGTTTAACAGCTATTATGTGAATAATACACAGTTACCTTTATTACTAATCAAAATAGTTGCAATTATTCTGCATTTATTCAGCAAACCTTTCTATGCTGTTCTTGAATATAAGCTATACGCATCTCTTTGAATAATATTTCTGTTACTTTCATTGTGCATTATTTAAGAGATTTTTCATCAAGGTACTGTCGTTTCTGAGCACATTTTAATAGAAGATTGGTCATTTCTCTTGAGCTGTCTTGATGATCATGTTGTTAATAAATTGTGTTTGTCTGTATAATGACAAGAAACATATCCGCCCGCATAACTCCATCACTTCCTCGCCTCAGTCTATGCTGCTGCTAAACCTGCCTTACCAAATGGTGACAGAGTATGGCTGTGTATTGTGAGGACTTATAGCTATTGTACAAAGTAAGTTTTGGAACTGTTTCTGTTGGCTTCTTTGCTGTTGCAGTATGGCTATCAGAGATGTTCTTAGGAAGGGGTCGCTGTGGAAGGATGAATTGGCCTACGAGGTCACCATTAATGGACAGGTCCCTGCAGTTACAGTACACAAGTTGACCCAAAAGTTTTGGCAGGTATTGGGAGAACCAGTTTACTTAACTTCTGAGGCAGAGCATGACGTAAGTGCAGGTAGTGCAAGAGTGCAGCTAGCTTTGGCCACGACTGATTCCTTTATTACGTCTCTGAATAGGGAAGTCCCTTTGCAGCCCCAATTGAAGCGTTTGCAGACCAGGATAGTTGAGGAACTTTGAATTTCTATGTAAGGAAGGAAAGAGCAGTGATGTGGTGGAGTGTCTACAGATAAAGGTTGCCAAAACAGAGTTAACCTTAAACAACAGCTCGTCGGCAGCGTCGATACTGGATAATAGATTTGTGGTAAACATAGAGCAGGACAGTGAAAGTTATCATGGTCAGGAATTAGTGGATGCACATATTGATATGAGCAACTGGGCTGCACAATTTTCAATTGGGAATGACAAAAGAAGGTTAAGTGTTTTTGGTTGACAGAATTTGTGATACTGTTCAATTTTTTTGTTACTTGGTGTCATTCATTGAGCAGAAAGATGCGTTTAGGCTCTGAGATACCTAAATTCTGCAGATGTTGTATCTTACTCAGTGAGTGGCCAGCACTTTAGTATCGCGCAAAACTGTTGAAGATTTTCATAGACAGATTTTCCAACAAGTAATCTCTGCTAGGCCAATGCAATGTTTAATTGATATGCATTTTTATTTGAGAACAAGGTGATGTGGAACTGTTGGTCTGGGAGGATGTACATGAATAGAGTAAAAAATGCATCAAGAGCCTTGTGTCTTTTGTACACTGAAAAGGAAGTGCTATCAAATACTGTAGAGGGAATCAATCCTTTGGACTCATGGATCATATTAGCCCAATCACTCACAAACTTCATTGACTTGGAAACTTTGGCTCATAAAATCAAAGAAATTAGGCATGTTGATAATTGTCAGAGAGCCAGTAGAGAAATGGAGATGATAGGTAGGGAGCCTGAAAGGCTGTGTCCACAGGGCATTAACCAGGTTGGTTGTTTTGTTTGTGGGGGTTAGTGACACTTTAGGTGTGATTGTCCACTAGCAAAATGAGGTAATGAAGAATCGAAGTGATGGTACTGTAAGGGTGCAACTCAGGTGAGCTGATTGGTTGCAGCTTTGGATGAGGATAAATGTGTACATGTCCTACAGAGACTTCGCTCCCCATTTGTATGCTGTGAAGTTAATAATCAGCCAATCTGCTCCCTTTTAGACACATGTTGTTCTGTAACTGTTTTGAGAGGGTTCAAATACCACCAGTCAGTATGTGGATGGCCAGAGATGTATCAGCATCATTTCTCATGTGCCACTGTTTATTTTACTTCATTGTGTGTGTTAAGATGGATGAAGGCCAAATTATATATGTATCATGATCATTGAATTACGAATAGGTCAGAGATTGTCTGCTGAATTTATTTTAGGTCAAATGTTATCTGTAGTACCATGTCAATCCTGATCTGGGGAAAATACTATTATACACCTAAATTTAATAAAATTCTTACATTTTCATTTTGTAAACATGTGGAGTTTCTGTCAGCCTCTATACAGATAAAGGAAGCTGTTGATAACCTGGTACATTTAGATCGCTTACTGTGGGATCAGAAAGAATGAGCACATCCTGTAACAAGCTCACTGGTGTGTTGACTGATAAATTGGAGGTTAACTAATCTCATTCAGTACAGGATTAAGGTCATGAGTAGAGTTCTACAACCTTATCATTTGTCCCTTCTGTGCATAAAGGAACTCAAGAATTAATACAGGAAAAAAATGCTAGAACACAACATGATCTGCCCCTCCATATCTCATTCCACAGCTATTCTCTTGGTGCCCAAACCTTCGGCAAATCTAGGGTGGAAGTGGATTATTTTGAGTTAAATAAAAAGGTGGTCCTTAGGACTATTCCATTGCTGAATTTGCGCACTAGCTTTGTTTGGTTTGCAGGTACCAAACTTTAGCAACATTGGATCCCAGATTCTATTTGGCAGAGGTTCTGAACATATTACTTCATTCATGTTCTACTGAAATCTCTTCAATTTCAGACAAATACCATTTGGATTTTGGCTGGAGCCACCATTCTCTTCCAGTTGCTGGTTTCGATATTTTCAGATATCAAATTTAAGTATGTGCATCACTGCCTAGATTATTTGATTATTACATATATCACATGAAGGAAGGATTTGCTTATTTAAGGAGAACCATGAAACATCACAAGGTTAAGCTTGCGTTTCTGAAGGTGCTCTTTCTGGGATATGTGGTCTTCCCAGGGGGAAGGTTGATCCAAGTTGAACACAGGCTTTTAGGGTATGTTCCCTCCTGTACAAGCCTAAGGAGGTGTCAAGGTTTATTAGGTTACTTAATTTTTTCAGAAAATTCATTCCCAATTTAGCACAGCATGTTTGAATGCAGGGATTCCCAGTAAGCTGTTTTTGAATGGCTTAAAAAGTGTTGGTGTGTGCCCTTGTATTGACAATCCTGTGTTCTGATAAGCAATGTATTGTCCAGACTGACGCTTCATTGGCTGGTGAGGAAGCTGTTCTTCTCAAAGAAGATCAAGATGGTAGGTAGCCTATATCATATGCCCCCCTAGGTTTGCTGCTGATTGAGAAAAAGCATTCCATATACAAGCTCAAGGCTCTGGCTGTGTTATTTGCATGTGACAAGTTCCTTTTTTACGTGAAGCCAAGGCCATTCCAGCCAGAAAATTTTAATCAGCTTGAGATGGGTCTTGGCATGCTTTAAATGTATGGGTGGGATAGCAAGATGGGCTACTTGTATAACTGCTTTCCAGTTTGAAGCCAAACATGTAAGAGGTGCACACAGTACTAATGTTGGTGCTTAAGTAGAATGTTTCAGGTTCATTCTGAATGAGACAGAAGTGAGAGAATGGGTGGAGTGGCTCCCAAGTTCTGAATTTGTTAACTCTATTTTGGAGGGATTTCCAGCTGTATTTAAAGATACCAGTAGATACCATTAAGAGGATGAAAAACAGGGACGGATAAGAGAAAGGGGCAGGATTCTTTATTGTAAGGCCAGGGACATCATCACCTTAAGATCATGGTTCTCACACCAGTTGCCATTTGGCAGACAACTGGATGCATACAAAACTTATGCCAAGCTTAGTGAGGAGTTTATTTGGAAGGGGTCTGGAGTCCAACATTAGAAAAATGGTATGGCCTTGTAGGTTGTGTTCAGTCAGCAAGCTGTCACAGGTTTCACATCCTGTGAAAAAAACAATTGGAAAAAATATGTCTGAATTTTGTGGGCCATTTCCACAGTCATGTCTGGGAGACAAGTACACATTTGTTTGCACAAATGCTTTTTAAAGGTTTTCTTGGTTGTTCTGACTTGCACAACCCCACCACAGGTGGCTACTAGTTGTGTGAAATTTTTGTTTGGTACTTTTGGTCCACACCAGATTCTTGTATCAGATAACACTATGGTGTACACTTTTAAAGCTATCAGGCAGTTTTGTTTTGGTCTGCATGGCGAGGCACTCTACTACCACTCTCTATTACCCAAATCCCTCATTCATTGAGAAGGTCAACTGGACTCTTCATTCTGCATTAATAGGACAACACTATCATGACACACCATTCTCAATGGAATAAAAGTTCAAATAAAAACGATTTACCTGTGTCAGTCACTTTTTATTTTCTCCCACTTCGATAGTTTATAATCTCATCTTCAGGTGGAAAACAGTAATATCTTGTTACACATATACCAACTGGATGCTTCTAGTTGTTTGTTTTGGTTTCATTTTGCTATAAAAAGTACAAGAAGCATTGTTATCATCATGTGAGACTAAGATTACACATTTGAAATGGTTATGGAGCTATTTACAATCTGTTCCCGAATACAGTGTAGGGTTTTGTATGCTGGACCAAATTTTAAGTAACTCCATCCTATTTCAAATGTATAATCTTAGTGCCACATGATGATAACAACTGCCTGTTATACTTTTTGTAGCAAAATGAAACCAAAACAAACAGCTAGCTGCATCCAGCTGGTAGACATGCAAGAAGATATCACTGTTTTCCACTTGAAGAGGAGAATATAAACTCTCAAAATGAATCATGGGAGAAAATCAAAAGAGACTGATGCAGATAAATTGTTTTTATCTGAACTTTTACTGTCAAACGAGTCACAGTTCCCTTAAAAATCAGTTCAGCATGTCAATATAAGGTCATACCCAGTGGAACAAGACCTTGGAGTGGTTAATATATCCTTTCATTACTGCCAAATATTAGGCACATACAGATACTCCACCAAGGCTTGTGTTCTTCTCTTTGCCAAATTCACCACTATCTACTGGCTAGTAGGGCATCTCCTGAAGATATTCAAGAGATGTAGTAGCCAGGAAAAACATTAAAGCAGCCCAAAGGCAGGAAGCTGAACACTATAATAAGGGGAGATGACATTAGAAGCTCAAATAGGGGATCAGCTTTACCTGAGGAATTTTGCCTGTGTTAGTAAGCTTTGGGAAGCTCTTGCCACAATTTCAGCGGATTTGCCAAATTCTTAAATTTCTTACTTCTGCATCAGTTCTTTTAAAGGATATGGCAACAGTAAGGGAGTGTGATACTCATATTTCTCAGTCTAAAGTAGCTTGTAGCATGGTTAGTTTATAAAATGTATTTTTTGAATTATTGTGACTTACTGTGGAATGTTTTGTAAAAAGCAGCTACATCTAAGAGATGAACTAAAATTCTGATTTGTTTGGAATGCAGTGAGACGTTCTTCCCCAAAAGAGTAAAAGAGAGGGTGCTAACCAGTTTCAGCAGGGGAGATTGTGCTACGTATCATGATACAAAGCAAGTTCTAGCAGGTGGTACCAAGGCTGCAATGTTTCTTACCTTGCTAGGAGGGTGCTGGTATCAAAAGCAGAGCTGCACCAATGCCACTCAGGAAGCAGCCACAGTGATATGAAGTTGGTCTATTGGGGATAATCAGAATCGCCTGGATTTAGAGTCTGCTCCTTTGTACTCAATTGGTAGTTGGTGGCTGATGACCAAGAGGCCCCAAAAGCAAGGACAGACAGGCCGTATTGCCTTGGCATGCTGAAGTCTACTCCTATCTGTTCGGAGAGAGTACAGACAGTGAAGGTGGCATTCCGAAACTGTTTCACTGCGGAAAATCGTAACACGGTCCCTGACTTCAGCCGTCGCACGGACGCCAAAATGGAAAATATTGAAATAAACGATATCGGAATTGAAAAACAACTGCTATCACTTAGTAGCGGAAAAGCATCCGGACCAGACGAGATACCCTTAAGATTCTACAGTGATTATGCTAAAGAACTTGCCCCCTTTCTATCAGCAATTTATCGTAGATCTCTGGAAGAACGTAAAGTACCTAGCGACTGGAAGAAAGCACAGGTCGTTCCCATTTTCAAGAAGGGTCATAAATCAGATGCGAATAATTATAGGCCTATTTCACTTACGTCAATCTGTTGTAGAATAATGGAACATGTTTTGTGTTCTCGTATTATGACGTTCTTAGATAATACAAATCTCCTTCATCATAACCAACATGGATTCCGCAAACAGAGATCATGTGAAACCCAGCTCGCCCTATTTGCCCAAGAAATTCACAGTGCCGTAGACACTGGCGAGCAGATTGATGCCGTATTCCTGGACTTCAGGAAGGCATTTGATACGGTTCCGCACTTACGTTTAGTGAAAAAAATACGTGCTTACGGAATATCGGACCAGGTTTGTGATTGGATTCAGGATTTCCTAGAAGAAAGAACACAACATGTCATTCTTAACGGTTCAAAATCTGCAGATGTAGAGGTAATTTCGGGAGTACCGCAAGGAAGCGTGATAGGACCTTTATTGTTTACAATATACATAAATGACTTAGTTGACAACATCGGTAGCTCCGTGAGGCTATTTGCAGATGACACGGTTGTCTACAAGAAAGTAGCAACATCAGAAGACTCGTACGTACTCCAGGAAGACCTGCAGAGGATTAATGAATGGTGCGACAGCTGGCAGCTTTCCCTAAACATAGATAAATGTAATATAATGCGCATACATAGGGGCAGAAATCCATTCCAGTACGATTATGCCATAGGTGGTAAATCATTGGAAGCGGTAACGACCGTAAAATACTTAGGAGTTACTATCCGGAGCGATCTGAAGTGGAATGATCACATAAAACAAATAGTGGGAAAAGCAGGCGCCAGGTTGAGATTCATAGGAAGAATTCTAAGAAAATGTGACTCATCGACGAAAGAAGTAGCTTACAAAACGCTTGTTCGTCCGATTCTTGAGTATTGCTCATCAGTATGGGACCCTTACCAGGTTGGATTAATAGAAGAGATAGACATGATCCAGCGAAAAGCAGCGCGATTCGTCATGGGGACATTTAGTCAGCGCGAGAGCGTTACGGAGATGCTGAACAAGCTCCAGTGGCGGACACTTCAAGAAAGGCGTTACGCAATACGGAGAGGTTTATTATCGAAATTACGAGAGAGCACATTCCGGGAAGAGATGGGCAACATATTACTACCGCCCACATATATCTCGCGTAATGATCACAACGAAAAGATCCGAGAAATTAGAGCAAATACGGAGACTTACAAGCAGTCGTTCTTCCCACGCACAATTCGTGAATGGAACAGGGAAGGGGGGATCAGATAGTGGTACAATAAGTACCCTCCGCCACACACCGTAAGGTGGCTCGCGGAGTATAGATGTAGATGTGCTGGAACAAGACTTCCCAAGGGCCTGCGAAAGTTTGTTTTTAAGCCTGCCCAGTATGCAGCAGATAGGAAACAAAAAGCACTACTGCTACGTAGCTTACAGGTGTAGTGATTCTATATCAACTGACCACATATTAATACAGCCTTTTAATTGATTTGTGTGTAACTGGTTCCACTTGGTTAATTAGAAAGGATGACTGTGCAATTGCACCAAGTTATTATTTAATTGTTTCATGTTGTCCCTGAGGGATTTTGAGCATATCAAACCAGGGTGCAGTTTCTCAGCCCTTTGTGGTCTAGGATGCAGTATTATTTTTTCTACTTCTTTTGGTTTAATTAGACAGACCTTTTTATTCACAAGGTTTATTTTTCTTTTTCATTGAATATTGTGGTGTCACCGCCAGACACCACACTTGCTAGGTGGTAGCCTTTAAATCGGCCGTGGTCCGCTAGTATACGTCGGACCCGCGTGTCGCCACTGTCAGTGATTGCAGACCGAGCGCCACCACACGGCAGGTCGAGAGAGACTTCCTAGCACTCACCCCAGTTGTACAGCCAACTTTGCTAGCGATGCTACACTGACAAATACGCTCTCATTTCCCGAGACTATAGTTAGCATAGCCTTCAGCTACGTCATTTGCTACGACCTAGCAAGGCGCCGTATTCAATTGATATTTATCTAGTGAAGCGATGTACTCCAATTATGGATTAAAGTTAAGTATTACAGCAACTGCGTCCATTTTTCTAAGTTCTCATTTCTCTGACCTGTTCCAGACCTCACGCCAGTCTGCGTGTAATTAAACGCGTGCATTTCAGCCTCCTCTAGCAATACGGTGTTGGCTCTTCTGCCAACACAGCAAATATCTTAGTTGCTGTTGTGTGAATCATAGACATTGATCTTTGTTTCTCACAGAAACAAACAGTTGTACTTCTACATATTTTTAACAAGTATTTATATGATGCTCCTCGATATAAGCCTTGCCTAACAGTTCTGCTATATTCATTGTGTATTTTTTAAAATATTTTCTGTTAAGGTTCTATAACTACTATGCTCATTGTAATAGAAGAATGGTCACTTGTTTTGAATTATCACTATGTCGTTTCCACTCCTGAGTCTATGCTGCTGCTGAAGCTGCAATTCCACTGCTTACCAACAGCAATCCTGTGCTTGGGAACAGCATTTACAGTGGAGCCACATTGTGGTTGGTGCTGTATTTCATGGAACAGTAAACAAATATCTTTAAAGTAAGCTTGCCGATACTACTTTATTTTCTGGATCTGTTATACTGTAAGTATTACCAGTTCACATGAAGAATTGTTGTGATTAACACTAGTAAAGACATAGTTATAGTGACAAATCAAAAACTTGGGATAAGAGTTACTATTTCCCTGAAAATAGTTGGAAGTGAATTCATACTAGTCATATGTACAAGTTAAGTTCTGACAGTATTCGTGTTGTCTGTATTAAGGGGAGATGGAATGCCCTATCCTGACAATGTTAAATTTAGTGACTTGGCTTCCCTGTATTTCAGGAACCACTGTAGCCACTGACATGAAACTTTTACAGGGCATTAAACTGTATGTTCTGAGTCTACTGAACTATAATAATTGCATTTCAGCCACTGCTTTTGGAAATACAATTTTTTAATGACAGTTAAAATTTTGTGTATTTTTGGTACATTATCCTAAATAATTTTAATTATGTATAACATTATGTTTTTCTTTTAGTTCAGTAGACTCAGAATATGTATTTTATTACTCCCAGAAAATCTGAGTACTCTACTTGAAATAGTTTCTGAGATTCAGGGAAAAATGCAACCGAAAATGCCAATTTTCAGGAATGGTTTTTAAAGTTTCAAAAGACTATAACTCACATAATATATGCTTAGTTTTTTTTATTTTTAGTTACTCAGAAGCACCCTGCACCATACTTTATAACATCCTCTTGATCCTTTTCAGAGTTGTTTCTTCTTTTCTTCTTCCTGGACTCCTTAGCGGCCAACTGTGCTGCATACTCTGCTTTGTAAATGTGAATCTCGTCCATCCGTTCAAGTTCTCTGATGCAGTTTGCTCCAGGATTAATTCCCATAGCTGTAGTACTTTCACCCTAACAATGTTGCCATCATTAAAAGCAATAACAGCATCACTGATCCCCCCCCCCCACTTGAGTGTCTTCATTCCAACAAAAACATTTTTTGGTAAACAAGTCCATTGTAGATTATTGAACGAGTCAATGGGATTTTAATCTGACTACACAGACATTTCTTCAGTAATCCAGGATTTTTCAGGCACTGTAAATAGGTTTTGTGATGTCCATGACTGCTGCTGGGATGGAATGTTTACGGCTGAATAGACTGTTTGAGTACTGGTCTTTGCGGTAATTGCACCATGTATCAGGTCCAGGAGGGCAAAGATGGAGTACTGGTTTTTCATCAGTTGACAGTCTGTGGAAGAAGGTAGTCCATACTGCCTGCTTCAGATCCTCAGTATTATTTCTAATGGCCATCCCATAACACTGCTGTAGTTCATCAATCATTTTGTCTGTCAGCCTGCCTCTTATTGTTTTACTATCAGAAAGTTTCTTGTCCCCGAAACTTCATTTCAACTTCCTCAACCTGGTACCCATCCTCTTCTGGACATGACCAACATTATTAACCTTTATAACACAGCAATCCACAGCCTTCTATATAAAAAATAACTGATTTTATTAGATCTTGAAGTAACGCACGTAAAAATTTTAGCATTTTCAACCACTGTGGATTATATTTAAAAAGTAAAATAAACTACCTCCCATGTGAGTTTATAAGTGATAGGAAAATTGCAAATTTTATAATGAGATAAAAATCCGAAAATGTGAAAAAAAAATTCTGTTCTAACTCCCCTTAAAGGACATAGTGATGTTCATAAATTTAATGTATTGAGACTGTACTATTTACACAATTTTATTAAATGATTCGTAATTTTGAACTCAGTTGCCTTCATTTTAATCATTAATGCAAGTGCACAGTGGTACAGCAAGGTAACATGGAAAGAGTTGGGCACTTGCATTGTACACCACCTCAAGACCACGCAGCAAGGTCATGCATTTGCGTCATTAACAATTTAAATGATGATGAGACAACCCTAACTGCCTCTCACCCCACCACTGTGTCCAGTACTCCTAATGCCACTGAGTGCCTGGGATGTGTGCTCCTTCATACAGAGGAAAGCTGATGTTTAACACAGTGCCTGCTACCAGTTGCAAATGGCCAGTGTCAATGTTCACTTGGTAGTACTGATGTCAAATGCAAGCAGTGATAGTAAGACACAGACAGTTTTTACAAATGACATGACAACAAGGCTTAACCCTTTTTTGTACTTCAGTGATTTCACTTTGTAATCTCTGTTGTAAAGGTGAAACTTGTACTTATGGCAATAAGTAAAAACATAAATGGTAAAACATTCTGTTCATACTAATTTTACTTTTCAGCAAATAAAGTAGATGATGCAACAGCTTTTGGCATCACATTGAAACTGTGGAAGATTGCTCACACAAAATGTCTTTCCCAAGTATTCTCTTATTGTCTGTCAGATACGACTTCTGCCTTTTTCTGTTCATTTACCAGATTTATTTTTCATTTATTTACCTTAGGCTACATCTCATTTTTACCAATCCTTGCTTAATTTCCTAAGCACTTCCTTCTTAATTTCCTCTACCATAGATATTAACAGGAATTACAAGTAATTGAACAGTTGCAGTAGAACATGTTATTCGGGTTTCCCCAAGTCCCAAAAAATAATTACACAGTAAGTGATCTAAGTAACTTTCAGCACTTGGTTGTATACTGCACTTTTTGACTCTTTTAACTGCTCTGAAAGTCAATTGGTGATCTTATATTTTCAAATTTTTTCCCACATTTAATACCTGACACTAATTTTTAATAATAATTACCTGCTTACTGTAGCAAATTGATGATGCAAGTTAAAATTACAACTTAAAATTATGTATATAGAGTGGTCAGAAGCAATCTGAAAATGTTGGCTGTGCTAAGAATTAATTGTTAAGATAAACATTTGATATGTTGGCCATTTCCAAAATCTTTAGCACTGAAGTTACCCAATCAGCTCATTGAGCATGCAATTTCAAGCAGCCTGTCAGGGTCAATGTCACCAAACGTGTTCTTCATTTGGTTTCCTCATATTGAACAAATTTAGCTTTTGTTCACCCAGCTTAAATTTATCATTTCAGAAAAAGGCACATTTTAACTGGTACTGAGCACCTGAAGAAGTAATTCACAGACCCATGGATATCTGTGCATCTGGAAAAAGTTTTAGCTCTTGCAAGTACTTGAATTCATGTGCACAACAGCCCCAATATTAGAAATATGTTCTTGGAATTACTTCTGTAGAATGATAAAATGTGTTATTGGTTTGTGAATTTGAACCAAAACACTAAAATACAATTGCTATTTGACTCTTTATCAAGGAAAATTGTTGGTTATCCATCATAGTTTGGCAACAACACATGTTATCATCTCCTGAGGAGACTATATCATATAGTTCATGACATCAAGGCATCGGTTTCCTTACTATTCCTGAAGTGAATGTCCAGATATGATACAACTGGCCCAGTGTGGCTTAGTTTCTTTCAAACCTCACAATGAGATTACTGGCTAGCATTTATTTCCTATTTGTGTCTTTAAATTTAGTATTAGCATCTGCTAATTATTACTTGGCAAAGCAAACCAAAGACCTCATAATGGCAGCACCACTGTGTTTACGCAAGAGAAATAGTGGAGCAATGTCACACCCTACATGTCTGCATCTGTCATTGAATTAAATGCCCACACAGAACAAGTGCACAAACAGGAAGAACACTATATTTATGTTATTTTTGCAAATCATAATGCTTTATTAGCAGTATCCATAAAACCACCTTCTATGGTGATATTGCTATCTTTCTCAATTGTTTGTAGGTTCATAACCTGTAATTTCAGTCATGGGCAATTATGACAACTCTTTGTTTGAATCCATGCTGACTGGTATTATATTGTCAGTTTCTTCATTCATCAAAGCATCACTCTTCCAATAGTATCCAAGCTCTTTTTAACATGACATACCACTTTTCTACAGCCTTTTAATGTCACTGCATCAAAAGCACAGGCTATTTTTTTTTCAACTCTGAGAGTGATATGCTTCAAATATTGCAACTATGGATATTACTCTTTGCAAGATTCCAGATCAGTTGCATCAGATTTAGGTCTAGACGGTGTGGTACACAGTCAGAGAGGAGCAAACCATTTTTACTGCAAAATTGTGTCAGTGGAATGAACAGGTGCAGCTTTTCATAGATCTGAATCATAAAATATGTTATTACTGACCAGTGAGGACTGTTTTTTTTTTTTTTTTTGCAAACCAGCTTTATCCTTCTGCTTCTTTTGGTATGGAGTATTGTAAAATAAATAAATAAATAAAATAAAATAAAAAAACACTGCACTTCTAGGAGGTAAAGCTAGAATAAGCTGGGCCTCTAAATACTCTTTTAAATTTTTGCTATCCATTTCAGTATGCCACTGAAATTCATTTCTTTACCTGGCATGGGCAATGATTAAATGTTGACTGGCACTTTTGGTTGGCAGCACTCTTTGCACATAGTCAATGAGCCAACATGTATTCAGTGTGTAATGTATATGATTCCATGTTTTGTTTAAATAAAGCACTGGTCACCCAAATTCAATAGCTTTATCTAAATAAATAAACATCAGTTGTCACATGTGTGGAAGATTGCCACTTGAGAATGGATTTACTAATTTGGCTGATTTTTTTTTTAATTGTGTTTGTAACTGGCAGGGCAAGGTTTTTATGAAAGGAAAATCCACTGGAAAAGTCAGAAATTTGAATGGTATTTTTGGGTGAAAGTGCCAATGAAAGAAATGTGATGGTCATTTTGACACCTCTGCTGTTGCATGTTTTCATAACAAAATAATTGTAACATTCAGTTTGACAGTTCTGCTGTTGCATATTTTCATAACAATTGCAAAAAAAAAGAATAGAACTGAAAGTGAAAGACTTTTCAGCAACCTGCCAGTGGTGATCATATCTTTGGCATGTTGCAAAGATTGAATTCATGTCAATTGTTGGTCATTTAGGTTTCCCAAACATCCAATTGATTTCAGTTTGCAGTTCATTTCTTTGGAAAAAATGCCAGCAGTTGGGCATACGCACAACACACACCAACTACAAGATCGTCACGTCAATGAGACTGGCAAAGTGTATAGACAGTGTTTGGAGGCAAATTGAATAAGAATTTCTAAAGTGTGGTCCATTATGACTCCCGAACAAAGAATTCTGATCTATTTTAAATTCATCATCATACTGAAATGGTTTTGTTTCAATTAACACAAATTCAAGGAAAGATTCAGTTGATGAATCTGTTCTCAACCAACTGACAACAAGCCTTATCCATTAAAAATATAGACATGTTATACAATAAACTCTTTCTGTGAACCTGGCTGCAGGAAAGAAAATGTGTGGTTTGGTTTCCTTTGCATAGTCATTTTCAACAGAAAACATGAAAGTTGTGTCTCAGGCTAACTTTATAATTCCACCTGTTCATAGATTAAAACCGTGCAAAACACTGTTGTTTAAAGCTACTATCCTCACAGATCCAGCAGCTGGAAAAGTCTCCCTCATACCCCGTGTATTAATGAATGCAACTGATTTACCCATTCATTTTGACTTCTTTTCTCAAACAAGATTCTGGTTGCAATAACAAAAAAAAAAAAAAAAAAAAAAAAGCCATGTTTAAAATCTTGAAAAAAAAAAAATAAAAGACCAGAGAGAGGGTGGATGAGGAGATGGACAGAGAAGGGGGAGGAAATGAATATAAAGAAGGGGGAGGAGATGGATAGAGAGAGTGTGGGATAAGAGATGTACAGGGAGTGGAGAGAAGGTGACGGACAGAGACAGAGGGGAGGAGGAGGAGATGGTCAGAGGGGGGGCGGGGGAGGAGAGGGATAGAGAGGGGGGAAAGAAGGAGATTAGGATGTATATCTGAATCACACACACATTTTGCAACTGCAAAGCATTGCTGAATTAATTAGTTATTTCATAGAAACTGTATGACGTATACCCTTTTTGGAACTACTGTATCTTCTCTTGATCACATGTGATTCATTTATTCTGCCAACTAAAACTAAACCCCATAGATAGAGCAGCAAACCTTTTTACTCACATGCAAAGACATTTTTCATGACCACCTTCCATGGTTTCACAGTGAGGTAACAATATGCAACAGTTTCAACTGGTATATGTCTGAACCTAGTCATAGAGCTAAGATGGTTCCTGCTACATCCAGGTCTACAGATTGCTTCATTGAATAGTACATTCTGATGATGACAATTATTATTATTATTATTATTATTATTATTATTATTATTATTATTATCATCATTTTCTTTCACTGCAGTTGTACCAACCTGTGACATGGTTGACTGAGAATGTTTCATAGGAATTTACTTGCATGAACATTTTATAATGTGTCTTGCTTGTCATCTGTTATATCATCACACATTCTGAATGTTAGAACTCTAAGTAATTTCCCAGTCATTCATAATGTTGCTGTCTGTTATCTTAAAACCACACTTAAAAATCAGTAGGAAATGTAATGACCTTCAGAAATTTGTTTCATTGCTTTGTCACCAGGCTATATTCATGATGCTGCTGAACTTTTTGTGTTTTCTTGTAATAACTGTTAGTCTCTAGTAAAAAATAGATAAAACTAATTTGGATGTATCCTCTGCCCAGACTAAAATGTAAGCAACTTTCTTCTTAACAAAGCTCACATGTCTCAAGGTGCTCCTGCAATTTTGCAGTTGTGTAACTCATTAATGGGAATAGCTGTCTAGTGTATTTCAAGTGTGGCCAAGGAATATAAGTTTCATATGAAGCTGTTTTCAGGAAGTGTTTTGAGAAATGAGTCTTCTAACAGAAAATATGTTCAGGAATTTAATTTGTTTCTGGTTTTCTGCCATCACTGAATTCTTGTGGACTGGTATACCAACAATCTCTGTAAATGTAATTTGTTGAATGAACATACCATTCTGAACACTACCAGTGAAGGTATGATATGCACATCTATGCATTTTTTGCCCCTTTTGACATGGGTCTGAGTAAATCATAAATTGTAGACATGTACATCACTGTTTAATAAGTACACACCTGTTATTTGTAACTTTTTTAATGTCTGCTGATAAGATCCTGTACAATGTACACTGTAAATGGCAAAATTTCAGTACAAAATCAGTATGAGGCATAAAACACCAATATTTACACATATGAACAAATAAAAGGTCTCTTAATAATTTCAAAGTATTCAATATTACAGAGTAATTTGCTCACATTTCTTCATACTTACATGATTTTAAATTCAGTGCAAGAGAAATGCAGTTCTACTTGAGCAAGTGAAGGAATTACCTATTATTATTTCATTGCAGGTGGTAAATTATTCCTGATCCTATAAGAGAAGGCAATGTGGTGAAACCAAAGACCCTACATATTTCAGTTGTTCATTATTATGCGCAATTTGAAGAGCTTCAGCTTTAGTAGCAGTCTCTACCACTTTACTGTCAGTCACAGAAGGAAACAGTGAAGGTTTTAATACTAGCTTGGGAATTTATATTTGATAGGTTATTCATGAAAGTCAGTCGGTGTAAAGGGCTGAATGAGTATCATGAAACCCAATATATAGCAACTACTCTACCTCTTACACACAATACATTTCCATACATCAACTGTGCTTATGTTTCAATTTCTTTGTGTTTGTAATATATAAATACTTTGAAAAAATTATTATGGAATAAAATAAGTCTGCAGCAATTCAAAAAGTGAAAGAATTTTTCTGAAATATGATAATTACACATATTGAGTACCACAGGTAGACATGAACATATTAATTTAGCTTCACTATGTACAAGTGATGGAGATCAGCTGTTTTTTTTCCTTCATGCTGCAGACAAACAACTGTTTATTGTGCAAAGACATTTTCTCACTCAAACAGAACAGTAAGCTAACATTATTTATCAGTGCATAAGCTCATTTCATTATGTTTATTAAACAAATAATTATTGGTCTCAGTTACAACTCAACTTGATTTACCAACACAGGTAAATTCACCTTTTAATCTGTACAGAAAATTGTGACTAGACAGAGTGACTTACAAGCAATGACAAAAATACTGAACCCTATTTATGTATATACACATGACACATTTGGCACATTAAATTTAATATTTAAAAAACTGGAGCTGCTGCTGAAATGTCAATGTTAACTTGTTTTCTCTCATTCAGATAACAATCCACATAAAAAAGCACCACTCGGAACAACACACGTAAGTATTTTCTCACATTTACAATGTCTCTTCCACATGCATTCAAACACTTAAGGAAAATATTCATTCTTCTACACTTAAAGAATACTGACCTATATAAAATATATACATATGATATGTTATAGGTTAATGTCATTTTCTTAAAAATCAAGTCAGACTCTCAGTGCACCAGTGTGCAACACTCACTGTCACACACTCTTCACTAAACCATAGTGACATTTCGTTTCTTCCTGTCTCCGCTGCTGACAGAGCTTAAAGAGCCCTGCAAGCTAGGATTGAAAGGAACCAGAGATCCATTTCTGTGGTAACCTGCCGAAGTTGAGAACGTACCAGGATGGACACCATAAATAGGGCCAGATGAATATACAGCATTATTACTTGCAGTATATGCTGGAAGTGGTGGAACTGGGGGTGGCATTTGGTTACCACCATTGCCTGATGTTACCTCTTCATCAGCTCGTCCTCCGTACGGGCTGTGCCTTCTCTCATGTTCGTGCAGCAGCTGTGATGCAGTCCAGGACTGGTAGGGGCTGAGCGTTCTGCCACCGCGAGTGATCGTGTTGCTTCCACCATTGGATATTGTACTGATGCCACTGACGCTGTTGGTTGATGGAAGAGCGACTACATGTGGTGTCATGTCTCGCTGTTGCTGAAGAAGCTGTTCATGCTGTTGCTGCAACATCTGCTCCTCCTGCTGCAACTGTGACACACTGAATCTCTTCTTTTCTTCAGATATGGTTGCTTCATACTGAGGAGGCATGCTGTCTGGCTGGGGTGGAGGGGCTATTGAATTGTTGCTGTTGCCATTGCTTATGTTGCCTGGTGATGATGGCATAATGGTGACAGGAGTGCTAGGAGAAGTCACTTGCTGTTTACCATTGCTAGTGTGTTTGTCTTTCCCCTTCTGCTTCTTGTCAGAATTGCCATGGCGACGTCGTAGGATGCAAATGTAGCAGTATACGATGAGACAGATGGTCAGCAAAGCCAACCCTCCGACAATGGGCAATATCAGTTCCAGTCCAAAATTTTCTGCTTGGGCTATACCTGGTAACACTGATGCAGCATCTGTATTCTCATTTGGCCACGATGAAATGTCAAAAGTGGAAGTCGGAAGGGTTGTTGGAGGAGGTGGAGGTGGAGGGGGCGATGGAACCATCACATAAACCCAATTTGAAATTGGTCCACTTGCTGGTCCATCAATACTCTCTGCAAATGCTCTCATGCGAATGTACAGTGGCAAATCGAGGAGAGAAGGATTTCGAGTGAAGTCCAATGTGAATGTTGTTTCTGATCCTGGAGTTAATGGAAATGGTGTACCATAGTTCCATATCTGGCCAACACTATCATAGTGTTCTATGATATCAGAGAGGCTGTGTGCATAACGAATTTCATAGTGTGATACAGGGGTAGAGCCAACGTCTGGTGCCGTCCATGTGAGCCGTGCCTTTAGATCAGTTGGTATTATTCTTGCTCTCAGGTCTCCAATACGCCCCAAAATTGGATCGATACTGATGTCTTCTGGTCCAAACACAGCAGAGATTGGTGGCAGGATCCTCTGGAATGGAGACAGTGGCTGCACAGCAGGGGTGGGCACCACACTGCCACAGCACTCTGAATCTGAAACAAAACAATATATTCAGAGTGATGTGTGAACTTCATATTGAAACAAGAGAATTAATGTGATTTCATCAGTGTCTAGTTTCTGTCTGTCCTTCTTTTATCTTCTTATTAACTATTGTCTTTGCCACTCATAATTACTGATGGTTTACAATCACATCTGCTCCTAGTATTACATTACTGAGTATCTTCTTATCCTCCGCTGGCACTGCCAGCTATAATTTAAATCTTGTGTGATTTTCTTATTAATCCTCAAATAGTCCTCTTTCCTCCAGCTGTTTCTTCTGTTCACATGGATAAAGGAATTTCTGGTTCCAGAAGCTAGGATTTTTACTAATCTTTTGTTTTACATCAATGCATGCAGCTACCTATTAAGCAGAAGGTTTTTCTGTCCCTATTTGACTTACTGTTACTTACATGTTTGCTCACTCTATTTCTTCCAAATCTTCCATAACCTGTATACCACTGTTTCCCCCATCTAGCCTCCTTCACCACAGACAGACTTGCTTTCTCTTATCTATATTTCTCACCCTAACAGTTTTATTTTTATTAATAACTGAATTGTATTATCTTTCTTGAGATATTCACTCTTCCTTCTCTTCATAGTTTATCATCTCTCATCTCATTTTGAATGATCATTGTTGTCCCGATTCTCTGCTGCTCCAGCTTATAGATGTCTATGGCCATTTTGCCACCCATTTAGCCACAACTAAGTTTCTAACTATGTTCTCTCACAGCTTTTTATCCCCTTCTTTTTTTAAATTTTTTTCTTTACCACAACACCACTAACTATGATCCTTCCTGAATCTTTCCTCTGAGTTGTTCTATTTACAATTTTTTTTTTTTTTTTTTACCTCTGAGTTAGTAGTAAATCATTTTTGCGGTCTGCTAAGTTTCATTCATCAAAGGTAGAAGGCACAGACAAATATTTTGTCTCTTTTATAAAAAATGAGACAGACACAGTGGATGTAATAAAATTTAGGAAAACCTGTTGCACAAAGAAACAACATTCCAACTTTTGGCATCAACCTCAACAGTCAATCTGGAAGACTTTCAAGAAGTCAGCATTTCAGAGTTAAAATTAAAAAAAAATCATTGTACATAAAGGGAAAATACAAGAAGTCAGTAGTTAAATGTAAAAGCAACTAATTTCAGACTATATTTAGACAACACGGGGATATGGAAGACATGCATGAAGGTGCCAGTATTTCAGAGGGAACATATAAAAATTTAGCAGAGATGTGTGGAAGGCACAAAACATCAGTAGTAAAAGGTACAAATAACCACTTTCAAAATGTATTTAGATAACACTGGAAGGTATGAAATATAGGTCTGAAGGAAGATGTCAGATAATTTTTCACAATAACACATCATTAAAATATTTCCGTCAAACCAATTTTTAAAGTTGGAAAGAATATTTTACATCAGCTTAATGTTAAAATGTTGATCAGTTATTACATTTGACACTATAGTTGATGTAATTAAGCAGTACTCACATGGTTCAGAAACTGCTATATCTTGCCAGGAATAAGCTGTGTTGCCATTATCCATCACAGAAATTTCAAATGTGTACATTCCCTCTGCCTGTGCAGTAAAGTATCTCGAATATACACCATCACCTTTCGTAATGTCAGGATCTGAAAACATAAAAATTATAGGTATAAATAAAAATTAAAAAAACTGATCTACTTTCACTCATAAAATATGGCTGCGAGATATTGCTTATCACTATGAACTTGAGTTTCTCATTCATTCTACAAGTACAAGACATGGCAGTTCAGTTGTCTTCCAGTACTACTACTAAGAAAAGTGGAAGTTCAATATTCCCCTTCCATGCACATCCCAATATTCTTAATAAAGTTTCAAACATGAATTTTAAACCCACCTCCACTTCCAGTATCCAAGAGCTCAAATTTATCTCTGTGAGCACCAGAACCATTTTTACCAGGATAAGTTGCAATGACTTCTACTCTGGCTCCAAGCACTGGGTAGTCACCTCGTTTGACCTTTAACATAAACAGAAAACTTCTAATTTTGATACACAGAAAATAATACACATTTACAAACACAAATAATTTTTGTTACTTAAATTTCTAAGAACAAGACCTTATTTCAGAACGGAAAACTGTAAACATTCGTAAATGCAACTTGCTACAATTGGACACTTCAAAAAATGCTTTTAATGGGGCAAGCATTTTGCTCCTTTCACAGACAAACTTTTAAAATTGGGAGTCATGTCAACTAATTTTTTGTGGAATTCCATTCCTTTGCACAACTCTACTCCAATGTATGTTTAGTCATAGTTATTGTAAATGGTGTCCTAAAGAATTTTGTAAATACATATGTAACTGTGTCAAAATTGTGACTCTTCAGGCTTTCCCAATGGATCTGTTGCAAAATTGCTTCAAGATGGCGTCGCGTGTAGAAGTGTGTACCGTATAAATAGTTCCACGGTAAACAGCTACATATCGAGCATAAATTGTATAAAGTGCAATAACTACATCGCAAAAGGTACCAAGTTATGTGCAGTGTCACAAAAATGGATTCATACAAAGTGTTTCGCAGGAACGGAAGAATGGGACGCGAAATGTGACTGTGGCATGGAATGCTGCGATCTACTAATGGTAGCTTTGTCAAGATATGATAACTGCATAGAAGAAAGTGTTACTACATCGCTTCAGCAAGACCTTGTGCTTGCAAATCGTTACATAAATAAGTTAGAGGAACTGATAAACGAGCGGAATTATGACGATTTAAAAAACGAGTGTAATGAAAACATACCGGCAATTTTCGTTTCAAACAAAACTTCTGCTAGTAGTAAACGAAATCTTTCTGGCGGTATGACATCGTCAGTAAATAGAGTGCAAAGAAAAATGGGTAATAAAGACACGACAGGACGAAATGTGATCTCAAAAAATAAGACAAGTGTATCTAGATCATCTGTGTGTTCTAACAAGAGAAATGTTTCTCCAAAGTGTACTATAAAAATGACGGAACGAGGGCACCTGGAGAACAACAAATATCAAGTCTGTGTATTAGGTGATAGTCATGCAAAGGGTGTGGTACAAATAATAAATGATCGGCAGTCGCAATTCAGAGTAACAGCCATTGTCAAACCTGGTGCTCCCCTTAATGAAATAGTAAATACTTGTGAAAACTTAGTTAAGACTGGAACATGCTGTGTGCTAATAGGTGGAGCAAATGGCATATACAAAATAAAAGCCAACTAGCGACAAGGGCACTTCAAACAACTCTAAAAAATCTGTCAGATCTAAATTTAAAGGTTCTCGTTGTAAGTGTGCCACATAGACATGATCTAATCGAGGAATCATGTGTAAACAAAGAAATAAAGTCAACAAATAATAAATTCAGGAAGATCTGCTGTGCTTTTAAGTGTGCAACTTTTGTGGATGCAAACAGCTCAGTGAGAAAACATTTCACGAGGCATGGACAGCACAGGAACTATTATGAAAAAAAGATGATGGGTGAAAAGATACTAGAAGAAATAAGCCGCATAACAGTAGAAAAGTTCCCTAAAATCCCACTCCAAATGAGGGCAGAAGCAGAAGAAATGAAAACCTTAACAAGAGCAACATTTGCTGAAGCACTAAAAACATCATCATCTGCTATTGTAAATATTAAAATGTCATCAGCTGCCACAGCTAGTATAAACAATCAATCAGCATCATCCACTTCAAGTAGGAAAAGCAACAGAAACAAGAAACCTGTGGTACAACAGGATTTTTGGTATCCAGCCGTAATGAAAACTCCAAGATAACAGTGTTAAACGAAAGGAGAAATACCACCAGTGCTCACTCCCCTGTTCTAAAGATTATGACTTTAAATGTGCAGTGCCTCAAGAACAAATATTGTGAACTTGAAATAGCAGTACGTAACACCCAACCTGATGTCTTGTGTATTACTGAACATTGGTGTAAGGACCAAGAAATTAGTAGTATTCATATTAATCCATTTAAACTGGCAAATAATTATAGTAGGAAAATTGCAAAAGGTGGTGGAGTCGGTATTAACCTTAGACAAGAGTTATAATTTAAAAAGAGATTTGAAGCAGAGAAC
This sequence comes from Schistocerca nitens, assembly GCF_023898315.1. NCBI lineage: Eukaryota > Metazoa > Arthropoda > Insecta > Orthoptera > Acrididae > Schistocerca > Schistocerca nitens. The sequence goes on from NC_064614.1 coordinate 1,221,734,129, forward strand.
TTAAGTATTGAAAAGTTTTTTGAAGCAGGTGCTGTCCAGCTATATGGCCTGATGAAAAAAGTCATAGTCATAACAGTGTATAGGTCACCATGTGGAAACATAGAAGTCTTTTTTGATAAATTAGAATTGTTGCTAAATACTATTTACAAAAAAGAAACTGTGATTATTCTTTGTGTTGATTTCAATATTAATCTTCTAGTTGAAAGTCAACAAAAAATGCAATTTTTGGACGTATTAAAGAGTTTCAACATGTCACCACACATAAACAATTCAACTAGAATAACAAACACCTCCAATAGCCTCATAGATAACATTTTCTCAAATATGTCAGAAACTGACATAGAGGTAACAAACATAGATTTAGGCTTATCTGACCACAATGCTCTCACCATTGAAATCCCTTTAAGGTCAAAGGAAGGTAAAGGTGTAAATAACATTTACAAAAGAAACTTCTCTGTGGACAGCTGTCATCAGTTCATAAGTATCTTAGAAAATGAAAATTGGTTAGATGTTATGAAACAGTCAAGTACAGATGAGGCATATAGTGTATTTGCATCAATTTATATGATGAACTTTGAGATGTGTTTTCCAAAGAAACTGACCAGAATCAAGTCTACTGGATACGTAAAGTCAAGTTCTTGGATGACTCTTGGAATTAAGAAATCATGTAAAAACATGAAAAAACTGAATTCAGAGTTGAGGGAGTGTACAAATATTGATTTTATAGAATATGTAAAGAGGTATAGGAAAATATACCGCAGGGTAATTGCAAATGCAAAGTTATTAAGTAATAATATGGAAATAAAACAGTCCAGAAATAAAACTAAAATAGCATGGGAAATTGTGAGAAAGGAAACCGGGGTACCTACCAAAGACAAGGAAATTATTCTAAAAGATGAGGAGAATAAAATGGTAGGTAAATATGCCATGCCTAATTATATAAATAATTACTTTTTAAATGTACCCCAGACATTAAGCAGGAATCTTGGGGAGCAGATTAAGATGGAAGCTCCGAAGGCAGCCAGCAGTATGATGGCAGTTCCAACAAATGAAAAGGAAGTTTTAAAAGTGATTAAAAGTCTGAAGTCCAAGATGTCAGCTGGAGTAGATGAGGTGCCAATAATATTAGTAAAGAAAACAGCTAATCAGATAGCAAAACCATTGGCGCACATAGCAAACTTGTCAATGGCTGAGGTCGTGTTTCCACAAAAACTGAAAATTTCTAAAGTCATTCCCCTGTTGAAAAAGGGTGATAAACTTAAAATAGAAAACTACAGACCTGTCTCACTCCTCCCAACTTTCTCTAAAGTTTTAGAGATACTAATGAAATATAGGGTCACACATTATCTTAATATGCACAATCTGATAAACAGTAATCAGCGTGAATTTCAAGCTGGCAGAAGTACCGAAACAGCTGTACTAGAATACACAAAAGAAATAATCACTAAATTGGAAGAGGGAAATAGTGTAGTTGGGATAAATCTAGATTTGTCAAAAGCCTTTGACACTGTTGGCCACAGCATACTTTTGAAAAAGCTTGAAGCTATAGGTATCAGAGGACCGGTAAAAAAGTGGTTTGAGTCTTATCTGGAAAAGAGGATGCAGGTGGTTGAAATTACAGCACTAAATATTAATCAAAAAATTAAACTAAGATCAGATCCAAGGGAGGTCACAGTAGGAGTACCCCAAGGAAGTGTATTAGGCCCCTTGCTGTTCCTCATTTACATTAATGATATTCAGGTGTCAGAGAGAACAACTAGAATCATGTTATTTGCTGATGATACTAGTTTAATAGTTAGTGATATGAAGCAGTCATTGCACAGTACTGTGGACCAGTCCTACAAGATATACAAAAATGGTTTAGTGCTAACAAGCTAACACTGAATGCAAAAAAAACTAATTACGTGCAATATGGAAAAATAAGTGAACAGGACGACCTAAATCCCACCATGGAGGGCAAACAACTTGAAAGAGTACAGTGTGCAAAATTCCTAGGTATGCACATTGATGAGAAGAGTAATTGGAAGGACCATATGGTGAATGTAGCACTAAAACTAAATTCAGCATGTTTTGTGCTTAGAATAATTTCAAGAGTTTGTAGTAATGACTGTACCAGATTAGTATATTTTGGCTATTTTCAGTCCATTGCATCCTATGGGATAGTATTCTGGGGAAAAACAAATTGTCGTCTACATGAGATTTTCAAATTACAAAAACGTGCTATTCAGATAATGACTCACAGCCCACCTCAAACACATTGTAGGCCCCTTTTTAAAGCATTGAAAATTTCAACAATTTCATCATTATACATTCTGAAATGTCTGTTGGTGATCAAAAGAAATCAGGACAAAATGAAAACCAATACAGACTTCCATAATTACGATACACGGCAATGTAAAGATCTCCACATACAAGCTGTAACAAGGACCCAAAGCCAGAAACATGTATGTAATCAAGGCATCAAACTTTTTAATGCACTACCAAAACATATCAAAGAGCTGGAAAATGAGGATAAATTTAAAACTGTTCTAAAGAACCACATGCTTGACAAATGCTATTACAGCATAAGTGAATATCTCTGCACAACTGTATAAAATATATGTTTAAGTTATGTATCTAAAAACAAAGATGATGTGACTTACCAAATGAAAGTGCTGGCAGGTCGACAGACACACAAACAAACACAAACATACACACAAAATTCAAGCTTTCACAACAAACTGTTGCCTCATCAGGAAAAAGGGAAGGAGAGGGAAAGACGAAAGGATGTGGGTTTTAAGGGAGAGGGTAAGGAGTCATTCCAATCCCGGGAGCGGAAAGACTTACCTTAGGGGGAAAAAAGGACGGGTATACACTCGCGCACACACACACATATCCATCCAGACACACAAACAAACACAAACATACACACAAAATTCAAGCTTTCGCAACAAACTGTTGCCTCATCAGGAAAGAGGGAAGGAGAGGGAAAGACGAAAGGATGTGGGTTTTAAGGGAGAGGGTAAGGAGTCATTCCAATCCCGGGAGCGGAAAGACTTACCTTAGGGGGAAAAAAGGACGGGTATACACTCGCGCACACACACACATATCCATCCACACATATACAGACACAAGCAGACTGTCTGCTTGTGTCTGTATATGTGTGGATGGATATGTGTGTGTGTGCGCGAGTGTATACCCGTCCTTTTTTCCCCCTAAGGTAAGTCTTTCCGCTCCCGGGATTGGAATGACTCCTTACCCTCTCCCTTAAAACCCACATCCTTTCGTCTTTCCCTCTCCTTCCCTCTTTCCTGATGAGGCAACAGTTTGTTGCGAAAGCTTGAATTTTGTGTGTATGTTTGTGTTTGTTTGTGTGTCTGTCAACCTGCCAGCACTTTCATTTGGTAAGTCACATCATCTTTGTTTTTAGATACATTTTTCCTACGTGGAATGTTTCCCTCTATTATAACCATATGTTTAAGTTAATGTGACAAATGAAATTACATCAGTGCATAATAAATTATGTTATAAAAACACTTATTAGTTGTATATTGTATTAAACATAAGATAGATTAATATGAATTCAGCACAGATACAAATTTTGTAAAGATATTATATAGATGTTAAAATGTACCCTGACAAATCCTATATCACAAATGTGATCATTGGGATGATAATAAATAAATAAATAAATAAATATGCTTCTTGGGTTTGCCACCCGAATGTATTGTGTAAATCCCAAAATATTTAATCGTTGCACTGCTAGACATCTTCAGGTGGTGGTAATTATCAAAATTGTCAACAGAGACAACTTTTATAGTTTAAATCAAGAGCTGGTGGATTAAGAAGTTGCGATGCTTTTCTTTGCTTGGTTCTCATGTTTGAGATAAATCATGTACTAGAGAATGGGCTTATAACTCGAAACCTAGGTCATACAAGAATAACAAAGTTTCTGAAACAAAGCTAAAAAGGAGTATTATGTAAAATAAATGCTTCTTACTTGACAGGGCTACAGCTACTATTTCAAACAACAGAATAAAAAAAGGTTCTCCTTTTGTGAATCCCATACTACACAGCCAAACTGAACATATCATTTTATGAGAGAAATATAGAAGTATAGGACAGATAACACAAGTATTTGTAAAGTATAAGAGCAGGAGCATAGTTTCATTCAGCACCTTAGGGGACACCAGTTAACACTACCTTTGGAAACACCAGTTAACAATTCTATTTTCTTATATTTGGTATTCAACAGATTAGTGTATATATATGTTAACTAATTGGACTAGTGCAATATTTGCTTTATCATTGTGAAGTAACAAGGATTGTAAAATATGAAGAATAACCAGCTCTTCAGCAGCAACTGAGCAGCAGTGCTGCTGCATAGCGGTAGCAGTCAGCACGGGCCAATGCGGTGGTGTCGCTGCCACAGTACAGGTTGTTGTTCATATTTTAGTGTCCCTCTTAATTCACAGTGATTAAGTAATGCTCTATCAAATGAGTATGTAAAATTCTGGTATAAAAATAATTTCATTTGTAAAGTGAAACAAACTGGCATTTTGCTATGATACCAGGCATCACATGAAAGATGTGAGCAGTATTCATTTGGGCGACAACAGCTACACACTACAAAAATGAAATTGCAAATATCTGCCAAAATATCACCAAAAATACACATGACAGGTCTTATGTGAGACAAACACGGTACTAAGATCAGCAGTTTTATTTTTATTTATTTAAAATCTTTTAGTACTTGTAAGGAAACTGATGTTGAGCAGTGTGTACTGTTGTCCTCATTTCTGAATTTCCCTACATCTAGGCCCTGCTAAAGTAATATATTCAACAGAAAAGGCAATGAAGTTACATTTAGCGATACGAAATTTCATACACAATGAACTGCCAGTTTTCAGATGGTTCATTGGCCAATCCAAAATACAAGGGGTGCTCAATGAGTAAAGTAATACTTTTTTCTGAGTGCATGTTGGCTTTACTCAGGACTCCACATACAAAACTATTCCTCACTTAACTGGTAATAAAACCCTATTTTTCCCACATAATATCCGTTCTATGTGACAGCCTTATGCCATCTTACTGGAGAGCCTCTATACCCATGTGGTAGCCCTCTATTGGTCGATGTCTGAGCCAATGTTGTTCTGCATCAATAATCTCCTCATCGTCCATGTACTGCTCCCTGTGAAGTGCATCCTTCACTGAGCCAATCGGATGGAAGTCGGAAAGTGCAAGATTTTGGCCATATGGTGTATGAGGAAGAATGGTACAACAAAGTTTCATGAGTATTAACAACAGAGATGTACAGTTGAGCAATGAGGTACTTGATTGTCATCTGTCAATCACCTTGGATGACACTGTCCACACATTCTAACAATGTAGGCATCACAGCTGTATGCATCCGGCCGGCAGGTGTGAGACTGGGCAGGTTTGCGTGACTCAATGACTCACCACGCTGTTGTTCACTGCCAGGTCTCCATAGACATCCTGCAAGTGCCTATTACTATCTGTGATGCTTTGGTTTTCTGACAAAAGAAAACTCATTGACAGCTCCCTGCTTGGAATCTCCCATACAGATGCCATTTTGGGAGCTACGTATAGCACCACCACCTACTGGAACTTCAATAAAATTATAGGGGCTCAAGCAGAAATATTCCATGATGTTCCACAACAAATTCCTCTTTTTTAACTGGAAAAAACTTTTAAATGAGAAAAAAGTGTTTCCTTTCTCACTGAACGCTCTTAAATTTACTAGTTTGCATCTCCTGATATGGCATACTTACTCAGTATGCAGTTTAATACACAATTTTATTCTTATGACAAATATAATAATAAAAATAACTAAAAATTATGAATTAAAAATCTGTGAGCAAATTCCATAGTACAGTGGCCTCCACCCTCAACTCACCTCAGTGTATAAAATTAGTGGAGTTTTTCCTTCACTAGTCCACGCCCGAGCTCGCACAACAAGTGAAGATCGTGTCCTTGGTGTTGCCATGACTTGAACAAAATGTGGTTGAGGATTTCCAGGAAATCTTTCTATTTCATATGTCCAGGTTCCAGTCTGTTCAAACAAAAGATAATGCTATATTTCTTGTTTACATTAATTTCTGCAAGCATTGTTCAATCATTTAGCATACAATTTAAATGTAGGGCTTTGCTGAAAATAATACAAGATTTCTATTGTCGTTATCTATAACTATCATCTTAATCTGGAATGTTTGCTTTATGCAATCATTGTTTGAGAGAATCTTCCTGGCAGATTAAGACAGTGTATTGGACCGAGACCCAAACTCGGCACCTTTGCCTTTTGCGGACAAGTGCTCTACCAACTGAGCTACTCAAATTGTTTGAGAGCTTCATATGTAACATCACCTACTTAAATATATAAACAGGTCATAAAGTCTTAAATGTGGAAGCTTCATTGTTATCCTGGTCTCTTTTTTCTGAACTACTGCCCATTCCCTACCCTCTCCCATACTTTTATTGTTTTAGTTATCTCTTAAATATATGCAATTAAATATGTACTAATTTTGTTCCAATAATCTCACTCTAAAAATCTTCAAGTAAGTTTTATAAAATTTTCATTAGCTAGTAAATTTACAATGAGTTATTATAAACCTGAACTAATGTTAAAGTTAAAGTAACCTAAATTTTTAACATGTAATTGTTTGATGCATCAAAAAAGAAACACTGAGACTGCATATTATTTTACAGAAATGATAATTCACTGACCTCATTTAGATTTGCTGGAAGTGTAAGCATTTTGAAAGACAATAATGAATCTGATCTCCTTGAATAAACTATCTGTGAAGGACTTGTGAGGGACATTCTTCTTATTAAAGGCATTTCTGAGTTGTGGGTATACACATTAAACTGTGCAGGCTCGCCAAGCGATTCTTCCAAAACGAAACTGCCGGTCACACTGCTACGGCCATCATCAGAAAGTTCACGGCGATGAACCTGTAAAGTACATAATTATGTTTCATTTTAACTGCTGGAAACTACATTTAGATCCATGTCTGCAAATGCAACAGACTGATGCATAACCATATTTATTCCATGAACAACAACAGCATATATCATAATTTTTTATGTTAAATTGTCATCCTTTTTATCTGAGACTAACTTGTAAGATACGACATGAAAAAACAAACTAACAAGCACAGAAAAAATCATATTATCAACATCTGAGACAGGAGAAGAGTGTGTACACATCAGCTAGGGAAGAAGGAACAGTGGGGATGAGGCATGCCATTTAGGAAACATTCATGTGAATCTCTTGCTATCAGAATTTTAAAAGTATTCCTTCATCAGTTGAAGGAAAGGGAACAGAGAATAGCAAAGGTATAATGTGCAAGTACTTGAGGGAAGTGAAAGTCACTCCAAATCATTCATTAGGAGAAACAAGCAAGAAAGTTGCTTTCTCAGGAGGATATTTCCAAAAGCTAGAGACTCAACTGAGATTTTTCCAATAGTGGCTCGTGAGCTGTGCTCCAGAAGTTACTGTTTTGCCTCTTCTACATTGAAATTTAATTGAAATCAAAATTTGGTATTATCAGAAGGCATGGTCCTTACTAAGAACATAAAATACTCACCTCAATTGGCATTACACCTGGTCTGCCTTCATAGTATTGAGAAGCAATGCTGAATAGGATATTAGCCAGTTTGAAGTAGGTTGTAACATAAGAAGTGGCCATATTATAACGTTGTTCCTGAACTGTAAAAGCTTCCCCTCCTGTAGCATGAGCAAGTGAATTCAAGGGGGCCGATCTCGCTATATTTGGATAATTTATTGTAACCAGCCTCACACCAAAACTGACAGCACGAGGCAGTAAAGCATTGAGTTCTGTGACGTGATCCATGCCAGGTGCAATAATTATGACAACAGAACTTGCAGGTCCTGCTATAGTAGCTCTGTCCTTCAGCATCTAGAACAAAAGTACACACATAAATGATTAGCTGCTGATACAGTAAGCACTGTTGCTTGGTGCTACAGTGAATCACATTTTTGCTTTAAAATAATCACAAAAATAATAATACTAATAATAATAATAATCTTTGTTGATTTTAAAAAGGTCTTTGATTCTGTTGACAGAGAAACAAAGACAAAATAATTCTAGAATTTGGTGTAAAGTCTAAATTAGCAAATCTAATTCATGAAACATACAGACACAGGGGACAGAATGAAATTTGCGAGAAAAACATTTGTCTTTCAAAACACATGCAGGTGTAAGCAAGGTCCCCAATTCTTTTTCACTGTGTTCTAGAAAAAACATTGAGAATTTTGAATGCAAAAGTGAATGAATATAAGATTACACAAATAGGGTTGGGAAATGAAAACAAAAATATTACAACAATGTCTCGCAATTACAGATGACTTTGCCATACTTTCTGACAATGTGACATCTGCAGTAATACAAATTAAGATTTTAGGTGAAATAGATAGTATATAAAATATGTGGCATAACTGAAGATCTTTACAATAAAAAGTTTTTCTCTAAAAATTCAAAAATAATACAGTAAAATACCATAGTGAAGCAAGAACATCTATTTGCAAGTGACTGTCTAGCATTAACTACAATTTAGGTAAGTTGGAATTGCCAGAATTTCTGTATACAAACCAATGTATAGCATTAAACTACAATCTAGTAAACCAGAAATACCAGTTAAGTGAATCACTAGGAACATATAGGCCCACAGAAAACTATGGTATCTTGGAAATAACAACTTAACAAAGAAATTTATCAAAACATAGAGAACATATCAGAAGTAATGAGAAAAGGAAGACTGGAATTATTTGGACATTTATATTAAATGCAAGACAGTAGATTAACGAAAAAGATTTTCAAATATTTGTGCAATAAAAAGTCAACATCAGATTGGACCCACAAAATAAAAAAAGATTTCAGAAAAAGTAATATTAAAGCCAAAGAAGCAAATGACAGAAGTGCTTAGAGAGTAAGTATTGAATAAGGAAGAATTCCTTGATAGAAGGTTGGAAAAAAAGAAAGAAAGAAAGAAAGAAAGAAAGAAAAGCTAGTCTGAAGCGGCCAGAAGACAGGAAGAAAAAGTATGGTTAGTCATTGGAAGAGTACTGGGAGAAAACAAAAGAACAAAGAACGAGGAACTGAAATCAGCACCTGGTTTTTAGTTGGTCCATCCAAGAAAATAATAATAATATAGTGATAACAACATACCAGTTTTGCAATTGCAATTGCTTTCATTCATCTTTTAGATTCTTAAACAAATCGTACTAGAAAATCATCAGTATGGAATTCAAGGCAATTACAGTAAAAGTTACAGCAAGGGAATAAACAGTAGCGCAAAGAATATACATTAAAGATACTAAAATTTCCTTTTATTTCTACTGTATCTGCAATAACAGTCTATCAATAAATTCTGGTGTATCATAGAAGACATCATCCAGAGCAATCAGATACTGGGAAAATTAAGACAAATAAGTGTTTTTTGGAGACTAGCAGTAACATCGCTGGGGTGGGGGGGAGGGAAGGTGGGAGAAGAATTTGGACAGGCAAAAGCAGAGGAACGACATACATTCCATAAGGGACAGAAAACTACCAGATGGGTGGCTTCTCTGTCTTTCACTGTGTCATTTCTTTAGCATCTCATCTATCCTCATACACTCAGCCTCCCTTGAGAAGAGATGCCATTTCCTTTTCGAACCAGGTCTGGATGTCACAATTCTGGTGACTGCTAAGTTAGTAGCCTTCTCCATGCCAACATTTGTTCACATTTATATTTTACTTTTTTAATTATTTCGCTCTAAAATCACTTACAAGTCATTTATAAAGAAATACTATTTCAGTATGGGAGTACTTACATCGAGAGCCTCTCTGACACCACAGTGCAGGCAACCTGCCGAATGTGATTCTCCTGGTGTGTAAGGAATGGTTGCAGCTAGAAAATCCCTCGTAGTCACACTGGTTAGCTCAGATAGTCGATGTACTCGATTTGATGCAGTTTCATTGCAAAGAACGAGGCCAACTTCTGTGTTAGCTGGGAGATCGTATACCAGCCATTTACGAACTGCTGTACGTAGGAACACCCAAGATTCCCTGACGTGCATGGCCATTGTCTCCTCGACAACCAGAACATATCTGGTGAGTTTCCTCTTTTTGTACAAGACAGATGGAGTGGTATTTGTCATGACGGATGCATCACCAACACTGTAAATATTAAGACATGTAATTTAATGCTCCTAGAATATGGTAAAATTGTACGTTTCTGATATCTGCAGCTTCCATTTACAAAAAGTTTCTGCATAAGTAATAACAACATTAAATGCTATTTCTGTGAACTGCAGAAGAAAAACAGTTTTTCTTGTGTTATATACACAGCCGTCCGGATTAGCCGAGCAGTCTGTGGCACTGCAGTCATGGACTGTGCGGCTGATCCCGGCAGAGGTTCGAGTCCTCCCTGGGGCATGGGTGTGTGTGTTTGACCTTAGGATAATTTAGGTTAAGTAGTGTGTAAGCTTAGGGACCGATGACCTTAGCAGTTAAGTCCCATAAGATTTCACACACATTTGAAGATTTTGTTATATACACATACAAAATTCGCCTTATACTGACCTGTTGATAAAATCTGGGTGTTGAAGGATGACATCCATCACACTCCTCCTTTCGCATATGAGATTGTGTTTTGTCGGAGCATGTTTATTGTGCGTCTGCGAGTCACAGAATTTTGTGATGTGTGGAGATTCAGAAGCGAACATAATTGATGATTTTGCATCAGCATGAACCATGTTGCTTGTATTGTACACAAGATTAGGATCATCACATATACTGAAATAAAAACCAAATTTGTTATTCGAGTCATTGAAGTTTTCATGAAATCTGAGTTTGTATTGAGTATTAATTTCGAATCCAGAAAATACGATATACCCATATTTATGTGACAGAGGTGCACAGAGTATATTATTAACGTATAACTGTAACATATGTATTTGCACCATTCATTTATTGTATTTAATAACTGACGAGAAAATTCTCAGACACAAATTATATTTTTCAATGTATGCCAGTCTGAATCAATGCACATTGCACGTTGATCATTAAAGTAACATAGTGGATATTTACCCCATGTCTGCTATTGGCAAGTCAGAACAGCCGGTCACTTTACTCTTATTCTGATCGCCGTAGTAGCAAGTGGGGTAGACTGAGTCGCCGTGATATCCGGTTTCATCGAACACTCCATACCTGTACTTGGTCCACTCTCTCACCAGAGAGCGGGCTGTTGAGAGAATAAAAACAAAATATATTAGTCATCATTTTTGTGCGCCCGTGAGTTTGGGAAAAAGAAAATTAATGAAAGTTACATGTAGAGAGAATATAATGCTACGCTGTATCCATTGGCGTCCGCAGAAATTTATTCGGGAGGGTGGGGGCAAGGTTCTAAAATTGGCATTTTATATTATACGGTTGTTACCAAAAGCGACAGTACGGTCTCACTGCGATCATCCAGGTAATACTACCGCACATTTGGTTAAAAAAAGGATGTAGCGGAATCACCGTAAATCACTTGTGAAAATGTATGAGAATTATGTAACGGATAATAATTGTGCTCCGGATTTGGGGAGCAACTAACCCTCACCCTCCCTCTTGCGGACGCCTATGGCCATATCATGTGCAAGACGTAATATTGCAATGAAAGAAGTTGCTAAGTTAAGTGTGCTAATTAAAAATCAATCATAAGTCTCTGTACAGAAGTGACGGCATAATTGAATCCAGTAACGGTTATTATTGGTGTCTTCACGGTCGAGAAATTACGGCTTTGGCGGAAATCTGACAACAGGTAAAGACTTGCCCCAAAATTCAGTACTCATATATAAGAATTCAAAAAGTTTTGTATTGTTGCAGCCGCATTTCAGATTTCTGTAATACGAGAGCGGCAGTGAGCAAACAGGCAAAGTGGCGACACGTGCCGGAAAAGCATATGTGGTGCGTAAAACGCATTCACATCAGTCGGCCGTAATAAAGAGTATAACGACACTTCAGAACGAAGTTCGACATAGGTCCACCAAGTGTCAACTCCATTCGGCGATGGAATACAAAGTTGAAAGGTTCAGGATGCCTCAGCAAGGGGAAATCATTGGGTCGAGCTGCAGTGAATGAAGAAACGGTTGACAGCGTGTGGGCAACTCAAGTATATAGCCCACAGAAGTCGACAACAGAGACAGAGAGAGCGACAGACAATGCGTTTACATGCGACACGTCTTCCGCAAGACGAAAACCGAATTGCGGAAACCGTTTTTCGCTGTCGCGTTTACCTGTGAAGCCCTGAAGCGGATTTGCTAGCCCTGTTAAATATGGCGCCTGGAAAACAGCTGTTACAGTTTGTGATTTAGCCAGCACAATCGCCATTTATCTTCAATTAGACGAGGTATAAACAGCTTCAGTCTAATATTTCTACTTATCTTTCACCGTACAAGAAGCCACTCCGTCCATATTAGCCGAAAATTTAAAAAAAACAAGACGCTACTCTGACAGCCCAAGCACGTTTCAAAACCAGCTGCGTTTACATAGGAGCGAAAATCGATTGCGAAATTGTAAAACCGGCAACCAGAAGCGGATTTCCAGAATCGATTTGTATGCCCACCCAGAAGCGGTATTGGGAAATCGGTTAACGAAATCCTGTTTTGGGAGCCCCACATAAAAGGGTAAGTGTGGACTTAATCTACCAACAGGGCTGGTGCTCCATCCCACTTCCATCATGATGATACTGAATTCTTAAACAGGGAACTGAGAAGCCGATGGATCGGTCGTAGTGTGGTTGATAATCAACAATTCATGTCATGGCGCTCACCTTCTCTCAACTAAGCCCCGTGCGATTTTTTGTGCGGAAGTAAATGAAAGATTCAGTGTTTACGCCTCCTGTACTAGCAAACCTACCAGAGCTATAAGTTCGCATCAGCAGTGCTTTTGAACAGACTGATAGGGACATACTGCGCCGAACATGGGAAGAACGTCATTATCCACTAACCTGCAGAATCAGTAGGGGACACATATGGAACGCTTGTAATATGCCAAAACAAAAACTTTTTAGTTTTTCTATGTACATGCAAAGTCCTGTGACAGTACGAGAAGTTGTATAGCTACAGCAAATCTGTAAAATCGTTTCAGTCATTTACAGTAAGTTAATAACCCTGTATTTTAATTCGTTGTTGGCCACCGCAATAACAGCCGCCACAAGGCGAATACAGATGTGTTTGATATCCACTACTAGATTTCGCTATTGGACTTAAAAAGTTTCTCTCTCTCTCTCTACCGAGCGAGGTGGCGCAGTGGTTAGCACACTGGACTCGCATTCGGGAGGACGACGGTTCAATCCCGTCTCCAGCCATCCTGATTTAGGTTTTCCGTGATTTCCCTAAATCGTTTCAGGTAAATGCCGGGTTGGTTCCTTTGAAATGGCACGGCCGATTTCCTTCCCCGTCCTTCCCTAACACGAGCTTGCGCTACGTCTCTAATGACCTCGTTGTCGACGGGACGTTAAAACAACGCTAACCTAACCTAACCTCTCTCTCTCTGTCTCTCTCTCTAAGAACCTTGCTAATAAAGACTGTGTCCACCGAGCGAGGTAGCTCATTGGTAGTATACTGGAATGGCATCTGGGAAGACCATTATTCAACTCTCCTTTCGGCCATCTACATTTAATTTTTTCCTTTGATTCATTAAATCACTTAAGGCAGCCGCTGGGATGGCTTCGTTGAAAAATGACACGGCCGATTTCTTTCGCCATTCTTACTCAATGCGGACTTCTACTCCGCATGTACTGGGCTCGTCGTCACTGGCACTATTGGTTGTTTGATTGATTTGGGGGAGAGGAGCAAACAGCGAGGTCATCGGTCACTGGCACTACTGTAGTGTCTGAGAATAGGAATAGAATGCCTTACATGTTATTGTGTATAAAGCTGATGACATGTTTCCCTTCATGGGTATTCTACCACGGAATTGCCTCCGCAGTTACAATAGCCAAATAACTGTTTTACCTATACGATAACAGCGTATATGCTTGAGGGTAAAGTACACTGTCTAAAACCTGATGGGTGGCAAAGCATCTTTGTTAAAGAGACCTTAGCATCCCATTTCAGCTTCCTCCAGTCTGTTCCTACAATTTCCTTTCTGCAGCCCACCTTTCATTTCTCACTTCAGAAATGTTCTAGTAATGATATCAAAATCTGATACCGGCAGATATATTTTACTAAAAACAACTCTCTTCTACTACAACTGTTATTTCAGCTTGTTTTATCCATATCGTGTAATTTCGCTTCCTAGACTACACAGCTGGATAAATGTGTAGTGTGTTATTATCCTCCCATCTACCATTATTACTTTTGTCTTTCGCAGATGAATGCGGAAAAGGAATGAACCCACCACAATACAAACTGCCTACAAGTATTGTTACCTATTTGTCTAATTAATTGGAATGAAAAAGTGTAGAATGTCATAATAATAGGAGAGTGTACTGGAAAATGTTGCGTTTTCGGCTCGGGTATGCTGACTAATAACAGATAGGAATATACGAAAAGTAACTATTTCTTCCTTTATTTCTTAATAAAAGACTTCTCATGGAATATAATTTAAGATCCAAACAATTCGGTTGTCTGTAAGACAGTAACCAACGGTATAGGCAAAAACGTATACATCACGCACTCAATATTCATTTTTCGTGAATGCCTCTGGACAATCGCTCCACCAGTACACAAGAGTGTAACAAGTGCTGAAGACAGTTTAATGACACCTCGCAGAACTACTGTTAAGGAGTCAAGATTGGCCACGCTTTCGTGCGAAGTGAGTTACATATCCGACTCACTTGTTTTCTTTTTATGTCGCCTCATCAGATTCTTCTTCATTGACATTGACGCGTTTCGCAGTCATTATTTACAGAATGTTAGGAAGAAATGGAATGTTGGTGATCTTATCTTGAAGAATTAAACATTGTATATTAAATCAGAATATAGATTTGTGTAATCGTATTTCATGTCCTTGAGAGAATTTGTGGACTGTATTTGTATCTGAATAGGTTTAGGAACTTTTAATTTGTTACGAACCTAAGTTCTTTCCTTCTAATAGCTGACGGTAACTCAAATAGATGAAGTCTCCGGGCTGCCCACATCCTTGTGACTGCTGTGTCCAAGTACTGTCTCCGAACACGGGATGCGGGACGCTGACTCGGATATCTGCTGTTTCGCCGCTCGAAGTTGTCACGTAGCGGGGTGAGCAACTGTCGGCCCAGGCGTCAGGGAGCAGCACCGTCACTGTCCTCAGGTAAGCTCTGCCCTCTAGCGCCGCATGGAGGAACTGCGAAGCGCCGGCCAGTGAAATCTGGAAATAACACAAGCGGAATACGTTAATGGAAATGTTAACTACTATTATAAAGTACGCTTATCTTTCAAATTCGAAACTTGATGATCATATGGACACTGTAACAATGAGCTTCAAAGGAAATCATGTTTTGTTTGAAATATTCTGACTGAAATGAACAAAAGATATCCTTCGAATTCGGATAATTGCTAACAAGGGGAGGCCGCCAATTGTGAAATTCAGATTCGATTCATACTGCGCATAATAAAAGCTCATGGCCAGAGGTGTAATGTGGCAAAGCACCAAGATGCACTTCTCAGCCGTTGTCGAGAAAATCGACAGTTAAAAGAAACCGTTGCCGTGAAATACTCTCTACGATTAATTATTTTCCTCAGCGTCGTGGCGCAGCGGTAAGCGCTCGGGTTTGTAATACGAAGGTCGCCGGAACGAATACCGCACCATGCTACTTTTTTTTAGTATTTGTTTTTTGTAATTCAAATATATATATATAAAATTCCCGGCAATCAGTTGCAACAATTATGCATATAATAAGTTATTGAAAGTCGTTTGTCGTGGAAAAATTGGCGACTTCGAACATTATGTTTTCCGCAAACAAAGTTGTATTTCACAAATGTTATTAATTGGCTTCATAATGTTAACCACGTATAGTTAACGGAAGACGTAGAAACGATATTCCGAAACGAATACGTATAGCGTAAGTCAAACGTTCGAATTAGAATAGAGACCCCACGAACACAAATTCGCTGTGGCAGGTATGAAATATAAAGTCGGTTACTCGCTCGTTACACTTGAAGGACAGATGTTGATTGGGCCGAAACGAGCCGCCGCATAACAGCGTAGTTGCCTGCTAACTTCGAAAGAAGGTAGATGCGGTCCCTAGCGCAACTTATAACATCGTCGAAAATCAGTGCGGACGGGAGAGCTTTGGTACACCCTGTTAAAAAAACGGAAAAATGGAGGCGGTACAATTGGAGAGCGATCCGCCTTCACCAACATGCATACGCAATTCATTAATAGTATATATATATATATATTAGGAACCCGAGCGCCTACCGCTGCGCCACGACGCTGTAGAAAAGTATTAATCGTAGAGAATATTTCACCGCAACGGTTTCTTTTAACTGTCGATTTTCTCGACAACGGCTGAGAAGTGCATCTTGGTGCTTTGCCACATTACACCTCTGGCCATGAGCTTTTATTATGCGCAGTATGAATCGAATCTGAATTTCACAATTGGCGGCCTCCCCTTGTAAGATACATAACATCAATAATTGGTGAAGAGTTCTGGTTTGAAGACACCGCCACCCCGCTGGAAGCCTGAGAACTCTTCACCAGCTGTATACGCCGGGAAAGCATACATTCATATTTAACATCAATAACGCCAAACACATTTTAGGTCCACTTACGGGCAGTGCTAACAATAAAGAGGAATTGAGATTACTTTTCGCAGATGACGTGGTGTAATTAATACTGGCAGCGGAAAATTAGCTGATAAATGAGAATTTATTCTGATGAGACAAAAAGCTCTGAATGAAGTGGCTAACGAACGATTTGTGCGATATGCGTATACGGTGAGTTCACAATAAATACATAACGAATGTAGGCAATGAAAACCTCGTAACTCAATTTTGTTAAATTTTACAGAAAAGCAAAAACTGGTTTTTTAAAAATATGTAAAGTTATATAATGTTACTATACATGTAACTGTATAGTAGAATCTTAGTTGTTGACAGATTAGAGAAATCCGAGCACTTTCAAATCTCTCTTACGTTACGGGTTACCGATATCACGAGGTTTTCACAGGGAGAAGGATTCACGAGGTTTTATTGTTTGCCATCCACATTTGAAATATAGTTAATGTACCATGGAGAGTCGCTTGCCTTCTTCTAGACGAAACTGGAATACCAGTAAATCTCCGTTTCTTTAAAGAATCGAATTCCCATATATAGACTTTTTTCATTCAGTGTTTTATAATGCGAGCACTCATGACGTCATGTCTCCTGAACTGTGTCGTACAATCATATATATTTTCAGTTACGGTACATTCAGAAGTACCGGGTGATCAAAAAGTCAGTACAAATTTGAAAACAGAATAAATCACGGAATAATGTAGATAGAGAGTTTCAAATTGACACACATGCTTGGCATGACATGGGGTTTTTTTAGAACCAAAAAAATACAAACATTCAAAAAATGTCCGACAGATTGCGCTTCATCTGGTCAGAACAGCAATAATTAGCATAACAAAGTATGACAAAGCAAAGATGATGTTCTTTAAAGGAAATGCTCAATATGTCCACCATCATTCCTCAACAATAGCTGTAGTCGAGGAATAATGTTGTGAACGGCACTGTAAAGCATGTCCGGAGTTATGGTGAGGCATTGGCGTCGGATGTTGTCTTTCAGCATCCCTAGAGATGTCGGTCGATCACGATACACTTGCGACTTCAGGTAACCCCAAAGCCAATAATCGCACAGACTGAGGTCTGGGGACCTGGGAGGCCAAGTATGACGAAAGTGGCGGCTGAGCACACGATCATCACCAAACGGCGCGCGCAAGAGATCTTTCACGCGTTTTGTTCTAATAAAACCCCATGCCATTGCAAGCATGTGTGTCAATATTTACCTCTCTGTCTACATTATTCCGTGGTTTATTACGTTTTCAAATTTATACTGACTTTTTGATCACCCGGTATATGTTGATACTGTCTGTAAAATGTGTTCCGAATAGAGTAAGTAGCAAAGAGGTAATAAATTAATACGTCACGCGGGATGTAGAAGCTTTAGTGCATTACAAGCGAAAATTTAGCATACGATAATTTGTTTCTTTATTTTCTGAGATTGTTATGTGTACAGTTTGTTGGAAGTCGCTATGTGCTCTCAATCTAGGTGAATGAAGTCCGGGTATATGAGTGTCGGTAGTTACGTTGGCCCAAGGCAAACAGCATTTTTAACGTCAGATTATACTTCTTAATGAATAGATTACGACAGCTTTTTTTAATTCGGTCAATAATCACGCGAAATACTATCAAATTTCTGTTGCCACCGGAAGCCGTCAGATAGGAAACATGCAAGTGATGTCGGGTTTTCGAATTCAGGTACATGTCTACATGATATATAGACATATATGCGCCACGAAGGCTAATATGATCATTCAGTACAGAGCACTCTTCGCCCGACCTCGTTCGGGAATTCGGTTGATGCGACGAGCAAACGAGGGGAAAAAAGGAATAGGGAGCGCTACTTTGGTAGTGTGCGGCAAATGGGAATTTGGACTGAGGAGAGAGACGTGCTTGAGTACTGTGTGCAGTTGCGTTAAATCACCCTACCAAAGTGGCGTAGATGGTTACTGCATTTAGCTTGTAAGCAAAAGTCCCGCGTTCGAATCTCTGGCCTTGGTACAAATTTTCATTTGTCGCCAATGAATTCTTTCATTGCCCGAATGCGGCAGAGATCGGAATTTCTCCTTTCGAACAATGCAGATACAATGAAATAGATTCAAGCGAGCACAGAATCAGAAAGTATTTTCTTTTGCGTTCTAGTGATACTCCGTAGACGCCGTAATGTAGCTAGGCACGAGAAGGTATGCGAGGCTGTGTAGCCGCATCGACGTAGTACAGAGATGACCGGTGTTGGCGGACTGGCGCGGAAGTCGGCCGGCGCTCGCAGCCGCCGCAGCCAGGTGTCGGCTGTTGCCGGTGAGTTACGGCGGCGATCGGCCGGGTCGTTGGCGCGCGTCGTTAAAGACAAGGAGCCGCGGCTGCCAGCTCATTTGTCGCGGGCCACTCAGCCGCAGGGCAGATACCGGCAGTCACTGGCGGTGGCCCGTCATCGGCGGGGCGTCTCGACCGCAGGGAGACAAAGGGCTGCCTGACGACGCCTGCGTCTGTAGTCCCCAGAGGCGAGGTTGATTCTGGTACCACTATCATTTCTCCCAACCCTGTACCCTCCCGAATAGTGCACGGGAACAAACCTCCACACGAAGAATGGCCGAAAGTAACATGCTACCCGACTCCTCTTTGAACGTATGATCTCGAATTATCAACAGTGAATCTCTGTGCGATGCACAACGCCTCTTTTACAGCGTCTGTCGCTGGAGTTTGTCGGGCATCTCCGTTACGCTCTCGCGCCGACTAAACAATCCCGAGATGAAACGCGCCCTCTTCGTTATATACTCTCTACCTCTTCTATTAATCAAACTTGCTAAGGGTCCCACACTAAAGCGCAGTACTCAAGAATAAAGTATTTTGTAAGCAACTAGAATAAAACAGAAGTGATTTCAGGCGTTCCCCAAGGTAGTGTTATAGGCCCTTTGCTGTTCCTTATCTGTGTAAACGATTTGGGAGACAATATGTGCAGCCGTCTTCGGTTGTTTGCAGATGACGCTAATAAGGTCATCAGAAGATCAAAACAAACTCCAAAACGATTTAGAAAAAATCTGAATGGTGCGAAAAGTGGCAGTTGACTCCAAATAACGAAAAGTCTGAGGTCATCCACATGAGGGCTAAAGGGAACTCGTTAAACTTCGGTTACACGATAAATCAGTCTAATCTAAATGCCGTAAATTCAACTTCGAACAGCTTAAATTGGAAGGAACACACAGAAAATGTTGTGGGGAAGGGTAACCCAAGGCTGTGTTTTATTGGCAGGACACTTAGAAAATGTAACAGACCTACTAAGGAGACTGCCTACACTACGCTTGTCTGTCCTTTTTTAGAATACTGCTGCGCGGTGTGGGATCCTTACCAGGTAGGACTCACGGAGCACATCGAAAAAGTCCAAAGAAAGGCAGCACATTTTGTATTATCGCGACATATGGGAGAGGGTGTTACAGAAATGATACAGCATTTGGGCTGGAAATCATTAAAAGAAAGGCGTTTTTTGTTGCGACGGAATCTTCTCACGAAATTACAATCACGAACTTTCTCCTCCGAATGCGAAAATATTTTGTTGACACCGACCTACATAGGGTGGAACGACCACCACGATAAAATAAGGGAATCAGAGCTCGTACGGAAAGATATAGGTGTTCATTCTTTCCGCGCGCTATACGAGATTGAAATAATAGAGAATTGTGAAGGTGGTTCGATGAACCCTCTGCCAGCCACTTAAATGTGATTTGCGTGGTATCCATGTAGATGTAGATATTGGATGAATTACATTGCCTTGAAAGTCTTAACAAACTTCTGGCATCCGGTTTTCCTACAACTTATTTTAATTGTCATTCCGCTTGTGTCGATCCAGACGCTTACTCGTAATGATTTTACGGTTGTTACTGTTTAAGATGAACCTCTTCGCCTATTTACACGCGATGCGACATTTATTTACGTTCAGAGCCAACTTCCGTGCCCTGCCTCTGTCATCGATACTCTGCAAGTTTCCGTATGTTTCCCTGCAGTTTTTGCCCTTACAACCTTCCTATAGACAACAGCATCACTAAACAGCCATACTCCAGATAAATAATTTAACAGAACGATTTATTCCTCGATCCTGTTAATTAATTTGCTACGCGACAAATCCATTGTATCTTTATAAAAGAACAGCGTTACAACAACGACTGTTTCTTATCCAAACGGATTCTGATATTGCATCAACTGGCAGAAATGTAAAGTATTGATATTAAAACTGACTAACTACAACGGAATTGTTAGGCGGTAACACGAGGTGCTTCTCGGCTACCGGAGAAGCTGTAGAGTGCGAAAGTGTCTGGCCGCGGTGTCGGTAGGAAGTTGCGCGCCAGTGGCAACGAAGCCGGGTTCCGACGTAATGCGTCCAGCGGCAGGTAGCGGGGAGTTTTTCAAAACTTCCGCCGGCAGTTGGCGACGTGCGAAGCCCCACGAGCCAATGGCAGCCGCCCCTTGTTGCGTATACCTG
Organism: Schistocerca nitens; assembly: GCF_023898315.1. NCBI lineage: Eukaryota > Metazoa > Arthropoda > Insecta > Orthoptera > Acrididae > Schistocerca > Schistocerca nitens. The sequence continues at coordinate 1,221,755,341 of NC_064614.1, forward strand.
CTGTTGCTCCGGTAAGTACCGCGCTGCCACGCCCCTGTCTCCCAACAATGAGGGGTGCTCCAACCGACAAGCCGCAACCTGTTTGTAGCACCTCCATTAGCGGCCAACACCTGCGCACAGTGCAACAAACTTGTCCCACGAGAAAATAACCATGGCGGTTCTCAGTCCCATCGCGTAACAGTCCTAACCGACAAATGCCCGTTCCCACCCACTGAACGAAGCGTCTACACAGTAACAAGTTTAACAATCGATATCGTGTGTAAATTCAAGTGTTTGTTGGTGAAGTTAACGATAAATCCAAAACCACACACCGCCCATCAACGATTTTTGTATCAGGTGCTACCCTCTGCATTCCCATTACATACTATAGTGCCTGTAACTGACAGCTGTAGTTGTGGAGATAAGAGTATATGAAGCGCGCGCTATCACATCTTGGTGATCATAAGGACATCTTCTGTCTCTTTCGCTTCAATTTATTTTAGAAGGGAAAAAATTCATTAGAGATTGTTCTGTAATGTTCTGTAGCTATTACCAATATTCTCGACTAACGCTCTACGACTACAACACAACTTGTATACGACAGATATAACCGCGCTGACCCGCACACTGGCAATATCGTCTTAAACCGGTAACTTGGCGGCCGCGCAGTCCGTGAATGGCGCCTCAAACCGTGCGGCCACTCCGCGCGGCTAAATTGAAGCGAAATGCGTCTGGAAAATGTGAATTCCATTCGTTCACTTCAACACAGACCGACAGAACCTAAAAGTCATAAAAACCGGTGTAACAGTTATAAACGGTCTTAGTGTTTTATTTTTACTAGCTGTTGTTCGTGTTTAATTAAACGCATGGATTTTAGTTTCGTAATCGCAGTGGAGGGGAGCGGTTGGTCACTCTCGAGCGTTGTTGTTCTGTCGGTTAGAGCATCCAGTTTCACGAACAACGGCGCAGTGGACCGTTTAGCATCGTATTTTCACTGCCGAACATAATCTGAAAAGTAATGAATCCATTATCACCGTACAATGGCTTGTCCGTACACTGTTCAATTTTGCGCGTAATGGTTCGATATCTGATCGCAACACAATACTTCACTGGGTTAACTCATTTTGCACAACTGAATCAGTTATGAAGAAGAAGTCGACTGGTCATCCTTGTACGGCGCGAACTCCAGAAAATATCGACAGAATAAGAACGTCTGTTGTTCGTCCTAGCTGCCGCATTAGCCAGCGTGCTCTGTTATTGGGCATATCTCGTCATTCGCTACATCATATCCTGAACTGTGAGTTACGGTTACACTTGTAAAACTATGATCGTTCTGAAGCTCCACGAATGTGATTTTGACGAACGGAGACTGTTTTATGAGAAGGTCCTTGATGATCTTCTACTTCTACATTCACGTCTATAATCTGCAAACAACCATGACGTACATGGCAGAGAGTACGTCCCACTGTATCAGTTATTAGGGTTTCAGTTATTAGGGTTTCTTCCTGTTCAAGTATGGGCCGCGGGAAAAATTACTGTTTGAATCCCTCTGTGCGAGCAGTAATTATTCTAATCTTATCCTCACGTTCCCTATGTGATCGATACGTAGGGGGATGTGGTATATTCCCAGAGTGATCGTTTAACTGATGTTTTGTTAATGATGAGCGATGAAACTGACTTTCACTTGGACGGTTTTGTAAATAAGCAAAACTGTCGCTACTGGGCAGCAGACAACACAAAAGAATCACATCTAACCACTGTACAGAGAGCTGAGAGCAGTATTTTTTTGAAGAAGGCGGCACTAGTATAACAGTGAATTCTGTGAATTCTGGCCGGCATGTTCCAATGCTACGCGATTTTTTGCAGCCACAACATGCAGCTTTGGGTATCAACATGGCAAAAACGTGGTTCCAACAAGATGGAACCACAGCCCACACGGCTAATGCACTCATGGCAGCTGTTCGAGAAATATTTCCTCAACAGTTGAGCCGACGTTTCGGCTATCTCCTCTCGCCTGTACGCTCGACGGATCTGTCTGTTTACGACATTATTCTTATGGGGCCGTTTGAAATGCAAAATCTGCGGCAGCAGATCTCACTCACTCAATAATCTGAAGGCAGCATTACGTGAAGAAACGATTTTCAAAAGGTCTGCAGAACTTTAACGAAAGACTTTTAATGTGTGCGCACAAAGAAGGACGCCATCTTTCCAATGTTATCTTTAAGAAATCATTGCAATTCTTGAAATGGGTCACCGCAATTCTCAACCTGGGTAAGTTACAGGTTGTTTGGTGTACATATATTGTATGTACCATATTATATTGTAACCATATTAATCAGAAATTCAGTAGTTCTTTTAGCGCCATCCTGTGTTTGAAGTGTATCCTTTATTTTCTGAAAATACCTCATTCATGTAGGCCACAGTGATGCCGTATTTAGTAACTGTAGCTATGTTGGCCGGCCGCGGTGGCCGAGCGGTTCTAGGCGCTTCGATCCGGAATCACGCGGCTGCTACGGTCGCAGGTTCGAATCTTGCCTCGGGCATGGATGTGTGTGATGTCCTTAGGTTAGTTTAAGTAGTTCTAAGTCTAGGGGACTGATGACCTCAGATATTAAGTCCCATAGTGCTTAGAGCCATTTGAAACTTATTTTTTTAACTATGTTGTTGTTGTGGTCTTCAGTCCAGAGACTGGTTTCATGCAGCTCTTCATGCTACTCTATCCTGCACAAGCTTCTTCTTCTCCGAGTAACTACTGCGACTCACATCCTTCTGAATCTGCTTAGTGTATTCACCTCGTGGTCTCCCTCTACGATTTTTACCCTCCACGCTTCCCTCTAGTACTGAATTGGTGATCCCTTGATGCCTCAGAACGTGTCCTACCAACCGACCCCTTCTTCTGTTCAAGTTGTGCCACAAAATCCTTTTCTCCACAATTCTCTTCAGTACCTATTCATTAGTTAGGTGATCTAACCATCTAATCTTCAGCATTCTTCTAGTCTCTTCTTGTCTAAACTATTTATCGTCCATGTTTCACTTCCATACATGGCTACGCTCCATACAAATACTTCCAGAAAAAAAAACTTCCGAACCCTTAACTCTAGGCGCGCAGTCCGGAACCGTGGGACTGCTACGGTCGCAGGTTCGAATCCTGCCTCGGGCATGGATGTGTGTGATGTCCTTAGGTTAGTTAGGTTTAAGTAGTTCTAAGTTCTAGGGGACTGATAACCACAGCAGTTGAGTCCCATAGTGCTCAGAGCCATTTGAACCTTAACTCTATACTCGATGTTAACAGATTTCTCTTCTTCAGGAACGCTTTCCTTGCCATTGCCATTCTACATTTTGTATCCTCTCTACTTCACACATCATCACTTATTTTGCTATCCAAATAACAAAACTAATTTCCTAATCTAACTCCCTCAGTATCACCTGATTTAATTCGACTACATTCTCTTGCTTTTGTTGATATTCATTGTAGCTATAAATGTTACGGAAACTAGTCCAGGGAAGATTCAAGGTAACCGTTCCGCAGGTTAGAGAACCCACCCCCCCCGTTCCGGACAAAGATGCGGCTGTAGCCTCGCGAGTGTTCATGCGTGAGCGCTCTGCCCCCGCTTCAAACGTCGAAACATCTGCCTTCACGAGTCTCTGGGCGAAGTCACCAGTCGGCCACAATGCGTTACGTGGGACTTGAAACAAAGGATCTGAGTCACGCGCAGCTGGTACTCCCAGCGCCGTTCATAATGCCCGACTGGCGCACTGGTCGAAACAAACCCGACACAGCCGCTCCCTCGACTCGGAATTCAAATCAGAGGCAAAAGAGGTGGAAGGGAGCGGGGCGAGCAAACGACCCTCCCCTCTCCGAACCGACGTGGCGGGCGGGCATATACTCGTATGTACCCGCGCATGCTGCCGACATATCACCTAGCGGTACACAACACACACACACACACACACACACACACACACACACACACACACACAAAAGAAGGTTTCTGCTGTTTCGCACGAAAAATATACGAGCTAGTATATCTCTTTTCAACAGCTGCCTGTGACATGCGACCATGTTTACCAAGCCGAATGTAATAACTCGCCCGGGGACGCAGTCCATCACTTTTTTTTTTTTTATTTTTCATCCGCCGCAGATTTGCGTTAACAGATCCAAAAAGGATAGCGTAGCGCGACGAAAAAAATGTCATATTGTCACTCTGACCGGCATCGCGCATGGCTCGACGAGTTCTCGGAAACACCAGTCGCGGCAGCGTCAGGTACTTTTTTTCCTGCCTTTGGAGAAGCTATCACTCATGCACCTACCAGATAAAATCTTCAGAGGAAGTACGCAACAGTTCTTGAGCTAACATTTTCTTTTTTTTTCGCAGTTCTACGTCATCTAATTAAACGCCGCAGAATTGCGACATCTTTGCGTGTGATGCCTTATTCGATCTTTGGAGCCGTGCTCCAGTCAGCTGTCCGCACAAAAGAGACAAAGGAATAGATCATGGTGGAGGCAATCTACAGCAGCGTCTCGTGCAGAACAGATTTACCGATTTGTTCACAGATGCTGCCGCCATAATGGCACATAGTGTTCTACTGAATGTGACTTTTAAAATAAATGTTAAGTGTGACTAAATTCTAAAATCTTTGAAGTGTTAGAGTTTCTTTATCTTAAACATACTACATTAAACGATGTTTTAGAGCTAATGTTCGAGACACTAACAAAATAACAGTGCTAAGGAACAGCATCTGTGAGTAATTAGAAATATATCATGCGACATCCGCACAGAATCACTGATGAAAAACAACGAAGAAACGGATCGAAAGAAAGAAGACAAAAAAAATGGTTAGTGTCACTGCGTCTAGATCGCAGGGTCCCAGGTTCGAACCACAGCCGAGCCGGAAGTTTTCTTCGGTCGGGGTCTTTGTGTTGTCACTTCACCTCATCAGAACGACTCGCAAGTCGCCGAAGTGGCATCAAATAGAAAGAGTTGCGACAGGTGGCCGAACAACCCCAGACATCTCCCGGCCAATAATATCATACGATCATTTCGTTTTATGGGCGACTACTGTTTTCGCCCGCAGCCCATTGCGACTCCTGTTGAAAGCTGGTAACAGTGCTGCAAGTAGACGGGTATTAACTCTCGCCGGCTTTGCAGTCGTGGCAGGCGCTACAAAAGAAGCTCTGTGTACTGTGGAAAGATTTACTTTGAATATTCCGAGAGCGTATGTTCCAAGACGTGTCACGCAACATATGACTTGATGCCACATACATGACCATGACGATTAAATCAGAGAAATTCAAACTCTTGCCGATGCTTACCATCAATCGTTTTTCTCGTGCACCATTCGTAAATGGAACACGAAAGAACGAAAAGATAATGATGCTCTTAGTACCCCCTATCACTCACCTTACGGTGACGTGCGGAATACATACGTGTGTGCAAATGTCTTGGGGCGGATTTAAATATTCCTTATTTAATTATTTCCTAATAGACTTCGTTTTCGCATTCAACTTTCTGCTCTACAAGCCACTACAGAATGCACGACACAGTTACTTCGTCCCAACATCGGCCATTTTGTGCTCTGCTCAATTAGTGTGTTGAGAGAAGGGAAAAAGAACGTATTCTGTACTTGCTCGAGACCGTCTTACCTTATTCACATGATTTCATTGCGATATATAAACGATGTTCGGAAATTCTCGTTACAAACCTCTATGAGCTGAAGAGGGGAGTGAGTACATAGTGTTTCAGAAATGTTCCATTTCTGTTCTGTGGCGGTTCAGATGTGTAATATGTCTACATCTGCAGAGGGAAAGAGTACAGTTTCAGAGCTGCTTGTCCTGGTATGCAATGGGTAGACAGAATGACGTGTAATAGTCAGATAGTCTCCTTACGTCACTTACCGTCTGTCTTGTTACGAGACTCCTGTAGAGACGGAGGACCATGTGCTGCCACGAGTTCTGGCCACTGCAGTAGAAAATGAAGAGACACCAAGTGGGACGGAGAGTGTGTACCAGAACGTGCTTCCTTGATACCATGTCTATAACAACGTTGGTGGTCGCCACATCGAGCTGCTGTTGTAATGCATCAATACTGTTCCGTACGCACAGTATGCTGGGTTCTTTTTTGATTTAGAATAACGTAAACACGCAAAGTTTACGTGTTAAGTCAAATAACGGTGCTTAAGTGATAAATGAATGTTTAGTTATGTTTCCTTCCGAACTGTCACCTAATAACTGTACTGCCTCGCGGCTAATTCAGTTTCTCAAGCAGAAATAGAGGAGTTAAACATCTGAAGTGAAACTGCCCTAGAACAAAATATTATGTACTCACTCCCCTCTTAAAGTCCTAGAAGTTTGTAATGGGAATTTCCGAACGTCCTGTAGAGTGGAGGTAACAGATAAGGAGCACAGTCTTACTCGCTTACCTGATATTCATTTAATAAACTGAAACGCCTTTTTCTTGCAGCAATTTATATTTATTTGTATTCCAGACGCCGTTCTCCTTTTGAATTAATGAATTTTCAGTGGATATAATATTTATTCGTTTTTCTTGCCATAATGTGCATTTCTTCTCGTCTCGTCATTGGAGATGCCGTAATATAACAGGTTAAACACGTCTACAACATAAATAAACATACGCTGCAGCACGAAAGAGATATTTCGGTTTATAATACGAATATTTGTACAGGGATATTCATAAGTACCTCCGGGGTTTCGAAAGACGACTGCATGAAAACAACAAGCCTTACAGCAAATGGACACGTATCAACTCCCCAATTTCTTAACTCGCATTACAGGCATTAAAAATGGGCACCGTTTGAGATGCGGCTGACGTCGTTACGTGTGTTCATTGAAGCTGCTGAGCTGAATTGCTGGGGAAGTAGTGAAGTAATCCGCCTTGGAAATTCATATATTGGGTTGCCTAAATACTCGATCGAACTAATTGATGCTAAGAGTACGGAGCGGGCCGGCCGGGGTGGCCGAGCGGTTCTAGGCACTTCAGTCTGGAACTGCGCGACCGCTACGGTCGCAGGTTCGAATCCTGCCTCGGGCATGGATGTGTGTGATGTCCTTAGGTTAGTTAGGTTTAACTAGTTCTAAGTTCTAGGGGACTAATGACCTCAGCAGTTGAGTCCCATAGTGCTCAGAGCCATTTGAACCATTTTGAACCTCAGAAGTTAAGTCCCATAGGGCTCAGAGCCATTTTTGAAGTACGGAGCGGTTGTTGTCTTCCCGTTTTGACACGCCAGCCATCTAGTGGTGTACTCTGCAATTACGCTACGGCGCGTGTTACGATATGTGTAATGTTTCTATGTGTCCTGTAGTTTTCGCATTGTCGTCTTCTGAAACCTTGGAGGTAATTTTGAATAACCCTGTGTATTTGCTGCAGATAATGTAATGGCTACACTAACAGTCTGGGTTCTCGAAATTTACCCAAGTAAGTTTTACGAGAACGACGTCGGTCGCTCTTCTTCAAAAGGTTTCCATTTACGTTCCCCGAGCATTTCTGTTGCACTTCCGCATGGACTGCATCAGTCTATTACGATCCTAGCAGCGTGTTCTAGAATTGTTCCAATTTATGCGTTCAATATCCAATATTTTGAACGCAGGTATCATTGGTGATAATGACGTTTTCATTGTGTATCGTAGCGTCAAAAAAAGGAAGTAAAATTATTCTTTTTACCTCCTGTCACGTTGAGGTTAGTAGAGACGGAGCACAGATCCGGGCAGTTCCCTTTTCGAAGGAACCATCCCGAAATTACTCTAATCGATATAGGGAAATCAAAGAGCGGATGATTAGACCGGGTACTTTTTTACCACTTTTTTCCCAATTGTGTTCTCACATACCTGGATGTATCTAAGCCGACAAAAAAAGGAGAAGCTAATACCAACACCACTTTTTTACCCTAAACTTAGGAAGAAGTTACCCATACCTCCCCCCCCCCCCTTCCTGTCAATAAAGACGCCAGTAAGGTCTACCAAACAGGAAAGGAGGCTACAAGGAACGTTCTTTAACTTTTTTATGTTATTGTATTTTATTTATTTTTTATTAATCCACCTCCGTCGCACCAGCTTGTCCTACAAGGCTACAGGCCGGGTTAGAAACACCGCCCTTCGCAGTACGAGTCCAGTGTCTTAACCACTGCACCACTTCGCTCTGACTCGTAGCATGAAACACCTGAACGCAGTCTAGTTGCTACGAGACCGACCTACTTAAAATATACGCTCCAGCCTACGATATGAAAGCCATATGCGGCGGCGAGCCGGATTCGGATACAGTTCCTCCGAGCGAAATTCTCTAGCAGCGTGACCAGTTGTGGCACGTCAAATGGTTAGTCTAATAGCCGCACGATCGTTCGTTTCGGAGCGAAGTGATTTAGGTGGGGGGAGGGGGGGGATTAGAGGATGGGCGGGGGGGGGGGGGAGACGGGTGGCGAACTGAAAATACATCTGTGTCCCATTACCGGCGCTACAGAGCAGGGCAATTCCGGACTCCAGAATAGCATTACAATAACTTAAGTATTCATTCCCAAATTCCCCGAGCAGGGCTTATTACGGAGCCGGCCTTTCAGAATTAATGAAATGCGGACCAGAAGAAATTTATGCGAAACTCCCTTAAAGTATCGCCCGCACTTGCGGCCCGCAAAGTTGCGGCGCGTTCTTTGGGGCCGCCTAATGATTTAGTGGCTGGCGGACTGGAGTGGAGGCTGTTCTGCTCTGCGACCGCCAAGTCCTCCCCGGGCGCCCGCTCCACAATTTATATCGATAACCGGCGCCGCGCCGCACCACGGGCCTTTAAATCCGCCTTCGAGTGCAAGCTGTTACCGCTGTGTTTCTTCAACGCCGTTTCGTACCTCGCCCCAAGTTTTCGACATATTTTTGTTTTTTTTTTGTTTTTGCGTCTTCGTGACTCTTTTGAAGTAATTCACCATTGCAGGCTGCAGAAGAACTCGCGCTCTCGAACTCTACAAACTAAAGCCTTGCACAGTAACAATACAAAGATGTGTCTACAAATATTTTATCCTTGCATTTGTTCGGTGAAAAATGAACGTCAAAGAAATGGCAATTTGGCAACAGCGTAATCATAAAACCGTCACGAAATCATTCCATGATGGACTTATTGTATTAAATATCCTCGGTGCACTTGCTGTATTAGTTCCCTACGACAGTACCCATCAATGTCTTCGTCAGAAAAGTAATTGACAGTCGAAGAAGTAAAGGAATCGCACATACATGAAAGATGCAGTAGTTCCAACTGTGACCTCAGAGTAGGAATATGAAGTGAGGATACAGATGCACAAAACAGAATTTTTAATGCTAAGATACATTGGCTCCAAAGCCACGTGACTTTGTGGTAATGATGCATAAAAAAAGGTAACTAATCCTCCTTTTACGCACCTAGATTTTCACCTGTAGCAGATACAATTATTCGCCACTTTTGTTAGTAACAAATAAATGTGTAGAAAACACCTCAAATACTTGTAATATTAAAGTTTATGTCTTGGTGCCCAATGTAAACAGTGTTGTACCGAAAGTCACGTACTATTTGACGGCGATATTTGCAGTACGGTAAGGAGAAGCTAGTTTCACCCGAACCTTACTAGAGGATTTTACCACAGATGTGCCATTAACTAATGTTTAATTATAACAAATCGTACTCAGAGTGACATGTTTGTGATAAATCTTTAACGCGCCGCGGCGCTGAAGCGGAATAGTGTCATATCACGCAAGTTATAATACGAATACAAAAATTCAATATGGCGGCTCCAAAGTTCTTCGTTTGTCGACTTCTGTTGAGTTTCGTGCTCGCATCAAGCTTTGTGGAAGAGACGTCGCTTTCCACTAAGGTTCGGGTGACAGTAGTACAGCATGATCACTCCACAGATATCCCTTAACTATGACTGCGATCAGAGACTGCAGTGCAGGCAACGATGACACGTCACACGTAACGTCTTTTGTTTCCATCTCGATGTATAATATGGGACATACTTCTGTGCAGTGTGCAGTCCGTCGGTGTCAAGTGCTGCTTAAGGCCGTATTTCTATTGAAGTTGTCCATACATCTCTCTGGAGATTGAGTCATATGGGTTTGAGAGTGGAATACAATCAACGGCTGCGCAAACAATATACTTTACTTATTCATAAGGTAGTTCTCAGCAACAGCAGATTTTTCTATATTTACGTACTTTATGCGTATCAACAACTTAACTGAAAGATTGATAATGAGTCCGTTATTCGTAAACAGCAGTGAAAGGTATCAGCTTACTGTTATGATGTAATCAGCATCATACACATACAAAACACAAGAATTAACTAACTTCTCTAGAGGACAATTTGACACTGGAACTACGAAGCCAACGGGCACTGGGTGGAAAATTTAGCCGGAAAGATTACCCAGGCAGAATGCCATCTGCAGCTGCGCTTTTTATCCGCAGCAGACTGGCCCTGCGAATCCGGGTAGAACCGTAATCATTATTTCCAACGACAGAGCGGGAAGCGAACGTCTGTCATGGGCGAAGTGATATATTGACGCAGAAGAGGTCATTTTGGCGCCAGTTACCGACTTTGCGAGGAAGAGCATCAATCTGCTCACGCGAACACTCCATCACAGGCATGACGTCAATTTCCTGGCCAACAAATATATATTTAAGAAAATTTTGTCGTCAGCTGTGCTCTGTTACGAAGCCCGATTTTATGAAAGTAGGAACTCTCTTCAATAAATGACATAGGTACTTTATCAGGCCATGAAAAGCCTTGCACACTGTCGCCCAGCGAAAGGTGAAAATATAAATTTTGGAACTTTGTCGGAGTGGGTTAGTTTCTGTTACATCTATACAAATTGTATGTTTATTTGTTTTAGATATATATTTATGCCCAGCTACGGAGCGCGATTAAACTTATTTCGCTGTCCATGTTCTCGTATATCTAACACTTTATTAACTATACCTGATGTTACCAGTTAAAGATATAAATGCACCTCTGTCCTGTAGAATTTTGTTTGTAATACTTATTTCCTGAAGATCTTTTACAATTCAAGTATCCAATTGTTTTAACGTTCATTGAAAGGTAAAGGTAGAGAATTCTTTTGCTCGCTATATTATCGTTGTTATTTGTCATTGTGAAATAGGGAGACAGGCGATCTTTTATGTTAAAATGTGTGGATAAAAATGCTAAATCAAGTTCGCAAAAATGTTTTTATCGATAACTAGTTGCAGCTCATTAATGAGCCATCTTCTCGTCAATAAAAATTACTACTTAGTTCAGTGCGTATCAGCCACCTGGCATTACACACTGTAATGGTATGTTGAGCTGATCTGCTCTTGTCATGTACATACTAAAGTAGGCCATCAAGGTTGCATGACGACCTTCTACTTTAGTAGGTATATGTCAACAAGAGCGGTTCAGCTGAACAGGTTATGGAGATACGTAATGCCAGGTGGCTGATATACACTTAATTTAGTAGTAATTTTTATTGATCTGAAGATGGATCTTCAATGTGATGAAACTAGTTATCAATAAAGTAATTTTTTTTTTCAATCTTGAGTTACGATTTTAATCTGCACATTTCACTGTTTCATCGTACATTCTGAGAACGTGGCCATAACATTTCAATCTTTTTCTCCTGAAAGTGTCTCCAGATTTTGATATACATCGTTAGCTTTTCATCTCATCCAACAGATCTCTGTCAACTGAAACGAGTATCTCACTTATTTATAAAAACAAAGAGAAGAATATCTTCAGTGGGTGTTCTGAGGTGTTACTTATTTCTGGCGTACAAAAATATTATTTATGGATTCAGAAGAATTTCTGTATTGGTTTCTGCTTAAATCGAGTAGGAGAGTCACAGTTGATTTTTATTCAGTGTGATAATGAAAAATCTTGCTCGTTCATGTAGTACACTTGATACTATTAGTTGGCCTACTGTCTTACGCCTTCTTACTCTCCAAAACTTTTGCAGTAAGTTTACTGCATTGTTTATTTCTTTCTTTTGAGGGTTTGTTGGGTTCTTCCTTTTATATGTTCTCCATTATTCTGTTGTCAGTGACTGGTCTTGTGGAGACTACGCGACTTCTTAGGGCCCTTTCGTCGTGTTCACTTCTTGTAAATCCTCAATTTCTACAGCCTCCACCTTGGAACTGATTGCTTCTAACAGCATTCTAGTAAGTCTGTTGTGGTGGTGGTGGTGGTGGTTAGTGTTTAACGTCCCGTCGACAACGAGGTCATTAGAGACGGAGCGCAAGCTCGGGTTAGGGAAGGATTGGGAAGGAAATTGGCCGTGCCCTTTCAAAGGAACCATCCCGGCATTTGCCTGAAACGATTTAGGGAAATCACGCAAAACCTAAATCAGGATGGCCGGAGACGGGATTGAACCGTCGTCCTCCCGAATGCGAGTCCAGTGTGCTAACCACTGCGCCACCTCGCTCGGTATAAGTCTGTTGTGAGACAATTCAGCAAATATCAACAAACCTCTTTTAAATTCATAAATAATAAATTTGTAAAAGCAGGAAACGAGTAACCTTTCTAGACGGACATTACAGATGCAAAGTAAATAAGAAACTGACGCTGTCTTAACAAAAACCTAGTGTCTTGCACATTTAGGAAGGTAGTTCGTTAATTACACAGAAACTTACAAAAAGTGTTTATCCTGCCTTAGTATCAGATGTATCCCTCTTTAATCCTAAAAGTACAACTATTTTTATCAGAAACAACTTGTAACGCGTGAATTCCAACTCTAAGTGAAGAAAAACTGGCTGAGTTCTGGAAATGTGTTTCATTTAAATTTATTACGCGAATGCGATTTTAATAACTTATTCTACGTCATGAACCATGGACCTTGCCGTTGGTGGGGAGGCTTGCGTGCCTCAGCGATACAGATGGCCGTACCGTAGGTGCTACCACAACGGAGGGGTATCTGTTGAGAGGCCAGACAAACATGTGGTTCCTGAAGAGGGGCAGCAGCCTTTTCAGTAGTTGCAGGGGCAACAGTCTGGATGATTGACTGATCTGGCCTTGTAACATTAACCAAAACGGCCTTGCTGTGCTGGTACTGCGAACGGCTGAAAGCAAGGGGAAACTACAGCCGTAATTTTTCCCGAGGACATGCAGCTTTACTGTATGATTAAATGATGATGGCGTCCTCTTGGGTAAAATATTCCGGAGGTAAAATAGTCCCCCATTCGGATCTCCGGGCGGGGACTACTCAAGAGGACGTCGTTATCAGGAGAAAGAAAACTGGCGTTCTACGGATCGGAGCGTGGAATGTCAGATCCCTTAATCGGGCAGGTAGGTTAGAAAATTTAAAAAGGGAAATGGATAGGTTAAAGTTAGATATAGTGGGAATTAGTGAAGTTCGGTGGCAGGAGGAACAAGACTTTTGGTCAGGTGATTACAGGGTTATAAATACAAAATCAAATAGGGGTAATGCAGGAGTAGGTTTAATAATGAATAAAAAAATAGGAGTGCGGGTTAGCTACTACAAACAGCATAGTGAACGCATTATTGTGGCCAAGATAGACACAAAGCCCATGCCTACTACAGTAGTACAAGTTTATATGCCAACTAGCTCTGCAGATGATGAAGAAATTGATGAAATGTATGACGAGATAAAAGAAATTATTCAGGTAGTGAAGGGAGACGAAAATTTAATAGTCATGGGTGACTGGAATTCGTCAGTAGGAAAAGGGAGAGAAGGAAACATAGTAGGTGAATATGGATTGGGGGGAAGAAATGAAAGAGGAAGCCGCCTTGTAGAATTTTGCACAGAGCATAACTTAATCATAGCTAACACTTGGTTCAAGAATCATAAAAGAAGGTTGTATACCTGGAAGAATCCTGGAGATACTAATAGGTATCAGATAGATTATATAATGGTAAGACAGAGATTTAGGAACCAGGTTTTAAATTGTAAGACATTTCCAGGGGCAGATGTGGATTCTGACCACAATCTATTGGTTATGAACTGCAGATTGAAACTGAAGAAACTGCAAAAAGGTGGGAATTTAAGGAGATGGGACCTGGATAAACTGAAAGAACCAGAGGTTGTAGAGAGTTTCAGGGAGAGCATAAGGGAACAATTGACAGGAATGGGGGAAATAAATACAGTAGAAGAAGAATGGGTAGCTCTGAGGGATGAAGTAGTGAAGGCAGCAGAGGATCAAGTAGGCAAAAAGACGAGGGCTAATACACTCCTGGAAATTGAAATAAGAACACCGTGAATTCATTGTCCCAGGAAGGGGAAACTTTATTGACACATTCCTGGGGTCAGATACATCACATGATCACACTGACAGAACCACAGGCACATAGACACAGGCAACAGAGCATGCACAATGTCGGCACTAGTACAGTGTATATCCACCTTTCGCAGCAATGCAGGCTGCTATTCTCCCATGGAGACGATCGTAGAGATGCTGGATGTAGTCCTGTGGAACGGCTTGCCATGCCATTTCCACCTGGCGCCTCAGTTGGACCAGCGTTCGTGCTGGACGTGCAGACCGCGTGAGACGACGCTTCATCCAGTCCCAAACATGCTCAATGGGGGACAGATCTGGAGATCTTGCTGGCCAGCGTAGTTGACTTACACCTTCTAGAGCACGTTGGGTGGCACGGGATACATGCGGACGTGCATTGTCCTGTTGGAACAGCAAGTTCCCTTGCCGGTCTAGGAATGGTAGAACGATGGGTTCGAAGACGGTTTGGATGTACCGTGCACTATTCAGTGTCCCCTCGACGATCACCAATGGTGTACGGCTAGTGTAGGAGATCGCTCCCCACACCATGATGCCGGGTGTTGGCCCTGTGTGCCTCGGTCGTATGCAGTCCTGATTGTGGCGCTCACCTGCACGGCGCCAAACACGCATACGACCATCATTGGCACCAAGGCAGAAGCGACTCTCATCGCTGAAGACGACACGTCTCCATTCGTCCCTCCATTCACGCCTGTCGCGACACCACTGGAGGCGGGCTGCACGATGTTGGGGCGTGAGCGGAAGACGGCCTAACGGTGTGCGGGACCGTAGCCCAGCTTCATGGAGACGGTTGCGAATGGTCCTCGCCGATACCCCAGGAGCAACAGTGTCCCTAATTTGCTGGGAAGTGGCGGTGCGGTCCCCTACGGCACTGCGTAGGATCCTACGGTCTTGGCGTGCATCCGTGCGTCGCTGCGGTCCGGTCCCAGGTCGACGGGCACGTGCACCTTCCGCCGACCACTGGCGACAACATCGATGTACTGTGGAGACCTCACGCCCCACGTGTTGAGCAATTCGGCGGTACGTCCACCCGGCCTCCCGCATGCCCACTATACGCCCTCGCTCAAAGTCCGTCAACTGCACATACGGTTCACGTCCACGCTGTCGCGGCATGCTACCAGTGTTAAAGACTGCGATGGAGCTCCGTATGCCACGGCAAACTGGCTGACACTGACGGCGGTGGTGCACAAATGCTGCGCAGCTAGCGCCATTCGACGGCCAACACCGCGGTTCCTGGTGTGTCCGCTGTGCCGTGCGTGTGATCATTGCTTGTACAGCCCTCTCGCAGTGTCCGGAGCAAGTATGGTGGGTCTGACACACCGGTGTCAATGTGTTCTTTTTTCCATTTCCAGGAGTGTAGAAATCCTTGGGTAACAGAAGAAATATTGAATTTAATTGATGAAAGGAGAAAATATAAAAATGCAGTAAATGAAGCAGGCAAAAGGGAATACAAACGTCTCAAAAATGAGATCGACAGAAAGTGCAAAATGGCTAAGCAGGGATGGCTAGAGGACAAATGTAAGGATGTAGGGGCTTGTCTCACTAGGGGTAGGATAGATACTGCCTACAGGAAAATTAAAGAGACCTTTGGAGAGAAGAGAACCACTTGTATGAATATCAAGAGCTCAGATGGCAACCCAGTTCTAAGCAAAGAAGGGAAGGCAGAAAGGTGGAAGGAGTATATAGAGGGTTTATACAAGGGCGATATACTTGAGGACAATATTATGGAAATGGAAGAGGATGTAGATGAAGATGAAATGGGAGATACGATACTGCGGGAAGAGTTTGACAGAGCACTGAAAGACCTGAGTCGAAACAAGGCCCCGGGAGTAGACAACATTCCATTAGAACTACTGATGGCCTTGGGAGAGCCAGTCATGACAAAACTCTACCATTTGGTGAGCAAGATGTATGAGACAGGCGAAATACCCACAGACTTCAAGAAGAATATAATAATTCCAATACCAAAGAAAGCAGGTGTTGACAGATGTGAAAATTACCGAACTATCAGTTTAATAAGTCACAGCTGCAAAATACTAACGCGAATTCTTTACAGACGAATGGAAAAACTGGTAGAAGCGGACCTCGGGGAAGATCAGTTTGGATTCCGTAGAAATGTTGGAACACGTGAGGCAATACTAACCTTACGACTTATCTTAGAAGAAAGATTAAGAAAAGGCAAACCTACGTTTCTAGCATTTGTAGACTTAGAGAAAGCTTTTGACAACGTTAACTGGAATACTCTCTTTCAAATTCTGAAGGTGGCAGGGGTAAAATACAGGGAGCGAAAGGCTATTTACAATTTGTACAGAAACCAGATGGCAGTTATAAGAGTCGAGGGACATGAAAGGGAAGCAGTGGTTGGGAAATGAGTGACACAGGGCTGTAGCCTCTCCCCGATGTTATTCAATCTGTATATTGAGCAAGCAGTAAAGGAAACAAAAGAAAAATTCGGAGTAGGTATTAAAATTCATGGAGAAGAAGTAAAAACTTTGAGGTTCGCCGATGACATTGTAATTCTGTCAGAGACAGCAAAGGACTTGGAAGAGCAGTTGAACGGAATGGACAGTGTCTTGAAAGGAGGATATAAGATGAACATCAACAAAAGCAAAACGAGGATAATGGAATGTAGTCTAATTAAATCGGGTGACGCTGAGGGGATTAGATTAGGAAGTGAGACACTTAAAGTAGTAAAGGAGTTTTGCTATTTAGGGAGTAAAATAACTGATGATGGTCGAAGTAGAGAGGATATAAAATGTAGACTGGCAATGGCAAGGAAATCGTTTCTGAAGATGAGAAATTTGTTAACATCGAGTATAGATTTAAGTGTCAGGAAGTCATTTCTGAAAGTATTTGTATGGAGTGTAGCCATGTATGGAAGTGAAACATGGACGATAAATAGTTTGGACAAGAAGAGAATAGAAGCTTTCGAAATGTGGTGCTACAGAAGAATGCTGAAGATAAGGTGGGTAGATCATGTAACTAATGAGGAGGTATTGAATCGGATTGGGGAGAAGAGAAGTTTGTGGCACAACTTGACTAGAAGAAGGGATCGGTTGATAGGACATGTTCTGAGGCATCAAGGGATCACAAATTTAGCATTGGAGGGCAGCGTGGAGGGTAAAAATCGTAGAGGGAGACCAAGAGATCAATACACTAAGCAGATTCAGAAGGATGTAGGTTGCAGTAGGTACTGGGAGATGAAGAAGCTTGCACAGGATAGAGTAGCATGGAGAGCTGCATCAAACCAGTCTCAGGACTGAAGACGACAACAACAACAACAACAACGTCAACAGGAAGGAAAAAGGTAACAAGAATTGTACAAGGTGAAACACTTGTACCGCAGATATTTCGGACGTGGAGGGCACTATCGATATGCGGTTTCCACAGAAATGAACTGTGGGCAGGTGCGTGTATTTGTAGCGAATACACAGATTTTGAGACATTTACAAGTACCATTAACATAAAAAATTAGAAAAATCCAATTGTTGCATTGTTCCCTTGTAAGCCATGTCTCCGCAGTATCCTTTCTTCAAGGAGTGCTAGACCCACAAGGTTTGCAGGAGAGATTCTGTGGAATCAGGAAGGTACGAGAACAGGTACTGGCGAAAGTAAAGCTGTGAGGGCAGGTCGTGAGTCGTGCTTCGATTTTTTACATCAATTACAGATTTGTAAATGGGACAGTTCCTATTGACAGTAAAATCCTGTAAGTAGCGTAAATGACAATGCCATTGGTGATGGCTGTAGAAAACTAGTGCAAACAGTTTGCGAGCTGTTTGTTCAATGCTATTGCTCAGAAACTAAGCGTCGATGTTATATAGGGTTATTACAAATGATTGAAGCGATTTCACAGTTCTACAATAACTTTATTATTTGAGATATTTTCACAATGCTTTGCACACACATACAAAAACTCAAAAAGTTTTTTTAGGCGTTCACAAATGTTCGATATGTGCCCCTTTAGTGATTAGATAGACATCAAGCTGATAATCAAGTTCCTCCCACACTCGGCGCAGCATGTCCCCATCAATGAGTTCGAAAGCATTGTTGATGCGAGCTCGCAGTTCTGGCACGTTTCTTGGTAGAGGAGGTTTAAACACTGAATCTTTCACATAACCCCACAGAAAGAAATCGCATGGGGTTAAGTCGGGAGAGCGTGGAGGCCATGACATGAATTGCTGATCATGATCTCCACCACGACCGATCCATCGGTTTTCCAATCTCCTGTTTAAGAAATGCCGAACATCGTCATGGAAGTGCGGTGGAGCACCATCCTGTTGAAAGATGAAGTCGGCGCTGTCGGTCTCCAGTTGCGGCATGAGCCAATTTTCCAGCATGTCCAGATACACGTGTCCTGTAACGTTTTTTTCGCAGAAGAAAAAGGGGCCGTTAACTTTAAACCGCGAGATTGCATAAAACACGTTAACTTTTGGTGAATTGCGAATTTGCTGCACGAATGTGTGAGGATTCTCTACCGCCCAGATTCGCACATTGTGTCTGTTCACTTCACCATTAAGAAAAAATGTTGCTTCATCACTGAAAACAAGTTTCGCACTGAACGCATCCTCTTCCATGAGCTGTTGCAACCGCTCCGAAAATTCAAAGCATTTGACTTTGTCATCGGGTGTCAGGGCTTGTAGCAATTGTAAACGGTAAGGCTTCTGCTTAAGCCTTTTCCGTAAGATTTTCCAAACCGTCGGATGTGGTACGTTTAACTCCCTGCTTGCTTTATTCGTCGACTTCCGCGGGCTACGCGTGAAACTTGCCCGCACGCGTTCAATCGTTTCTTCACTCACTGCAGGCCGATCCGTTGATTTCCCCTTACAGAGGCATCCAGAAGCTTTAAACTGCGCATACCATCGCCGAATGGAGTTAGCAGTTGGTGGATCTTTGTTGAACTACGTCCTGAAGTGTCGTTGCACTGTTATGACTGACTGATGTGAGTGCATTTCAAGCACGACATACGCTTTCTCGGCTCCTGTCGCCATTTTGTCTCACTGCGCTCTCGAGCGCTCTGGCGGCAGAAACCTGAAGTGCGGCTTCAGCCGAACAAAACTTTATGAGTTTTTCTACGTATCTGTAGTGTGTCGTGATCATATGCCAATGAATGGAGCTACAGTGAATTTATGAAATCACTTCAATCATTTGTAATAGCCTTGTATTTGTTTACATTGTGCTGTGTGTACACTGCAATTGCACCGCGGTGGTCCTGTCACTTATTGTGTGATAGTGGACGTAGCAGGCTGGAAGACGGTATTTCCTAACGCGAAAAAAGCGGACATACTCATGATTTATGGTGGATGCAGGAAGTATGCCGTTCGTTCGTGTACCGTGCACGTCGAAAGATATCCATATAGACGTCAGTCTCTTCAGACAATTAAAGAGATATTAAACGGCGTATTACTGCTGCCTTCGCTGAAATTTTCGCTGAGTGCCAGAACACTTGCAGCAATCGTTGCCTGGCAGGCAGCAAGCTTGTGGTCATTTTGAGCACAGGCTCTGAGGGTACCTTGGGTCTTTACGTGCCAGACCGCACAGAGGTATTATTGTCCGTTTTTTGCCTGTTGTTTGTACTACGTAATGTCCCATTTAATAACACACCTTCGAAGACGTATTAGCATCTGTGTAGGGCTGCACACACGCACCCATGTGAATTAATGGTTCTGAGCACTATGGGACTAAATTTCTGAGGTCATCAGTCCCGTAGGCCGGCCGCGGTGGTCTCGCGGTTCTAGGCGCTCAGTCCGGAACCGCGCGACTGCTACGGTCGCAGGTTCGAATCCTGCCTCGGGCATGGATGTGTGTGATGTCCTTAGGCTAGTTAGGTTTAAGTAGTTCTAGGGGACTGATGACCACAGATGTTAAGTCCCATAGTACTCAGAGCCATTTGAACCATTTGAACCATCATCAGTCCCCTAGAACTTAGAACTAATTAAACCTAACTAACCTAAGGACACCACACACATCCATATCCATGCCCGAGACAGGATTCGAACCTGTGACCGTAGCGGTCTCGCGGTTCCAGACTGTAGCGCCTAGAACTGCTCGGCCACCCAGACCGGCGCACCCATGTGAAATTCACATTCGTTTGTGCTACAACACGGAACAAGTAACTGTCGGTGGTTACTAGGTACAAGCTACGATATCTCGTATACTACTTGCACTAGACTCCTACAAGGAACTCCAGTGACGTAATTTAGTCTCGTTTGATTCTGGTACTGTCAATAGCCATTGTTCCGTTTAAATATTTGCACCTTTTGTAAATACACATTTGAAACTCGCTGAAATCTTGATAACTTGCCATTGTAGCAGCAGTAACCGATCTAACAAATGAGCCAGGCAACTGCGTTGCCGACCGCAGCGCCGAATTCTGCCTGTTTACGTATCTGCATGTTTGAATACGCATGCCTCTACCAGTTTCTTTGGCGCTTCAGTGTGTAAGTGTCTTTAGAGGATTACTTACGAAATTCCTTGATAACGTTTAAATTGAGCGTGAGGTCAAGTTATTGAACTTGGAGTATCAACGATGAACCATTGTAATAACAAGGGATTGTCGTGTATGACCGAGGGCTTTTGGAATTCACGAGCCGTGCGACTCAGAAGTCCCCAGAACAATCCTACAGTTTGCAAAACTACAGGGCAGGGAGCGGTAGAAGTGTTTGAAACGCTGCGGCACGCTACTGTGCCGTCCTGCCATGGCGTCTCGACTCGTGATGCTGTACAGAAACACATAAGCGAACAAAAAATGCGACGGGTTGTGTTGCGCTAGCAGACAGCCTCTCCTGCGTCCCAGTGGCTTGGGCTCGTGTGCTTGCACTTGCAGCAGCCACTTGAGAGGGTCGGCTCCGGGCGGGGTGCGTGGCTCGGTGGTGCCGCGACTTGTTCGGATTTAGGAAGAGGGGGGGGGGGTAGGGAGGGAGGTACCGCTGGCCTGGCCTGGCCTGGATAACAGTTGGCGCAGCATCTGCCGCTGTGCGGGCCGCCTGATTTATCGTGCACTACACAAAAGGCGGGGTGGAGTGTTTTAGCCAAGTGCTACAATGTGGCGCCCCGCGACGCAACTGCGGCTAAATGAGCTTATTCATCGCGAGCGTGCGGCTTTCGGGCTCAATGGCGAATGAGCCACGCAGACTGCGGTCGATCCCGTTTCTCACGGCCCTGGCCACCTGTTCCTGCTTCGCTCCACCCCTTCGCCTCCCCTGCCCGTGTTACTTCTCCTCTATTTCCGCCAATCAGATTTGCTTGCTCGACAGTGTCAAGTGCGCTAAGCATGTTTCCATTAACTGTACGCCACCAAACACTGGATCGAAGATGGTAACGATAAAGCGAAAGAAGAGAGGGTGTGTGTGTGTGTGGCGGGGGAGGGGGGGGGCGGGGGGGGGGGGGTTGAGCCGTGTGAAGACGACAGATGCGTGGCCAAGATCAAAAGCTGCTGCAGTGGTGACATTGTCGAGGTGTTTGCCACGATTTATTCCATTTCGTCGTGTCTTAATCACTTCACTGAAACTTCGCTTTTGTGCTGCGATGACGACTAAGGGAAAGGGAACAAAACTCGACGACACAGCACCTTCTCTCTTGCGGAATATTAACTACTTCACGGCTTAGCTCTTTAGTACATAAAATGCCATATTTGTGACTCTCGTGAATCTGCTGGACATGTTGAACGGCATCGTTTCGTCAGTGACTTGCGTTTCAGATTCGTTAATCTACAGACATGGCTTGTACGCACATCCAGACAGGTAAATGATGTTGGTGGTTTGAGGAACAGACACAACTTCGTACTTTAAGATTGTTTCTATTCGGATTCAGCCGTTCGAGCTGGTCTACTTGTCTTGTGAGTAGAAACGTTCAAACAACATCTTAATTGGCTCTGAGCACTATGGGACTCAACTGCTGAGGTCATTAGTCCCCTAGAACTTAGAACTAGTTAAACCTAACTAACCTAAGGACATCACAAACATCCATGCCCGAGGCAGGATTCGAACCTGCGACCGTAGCGGTCTTGCGGTTCCAGACTGCAGCGCCTTTAACCGCACGGCCACTTCGGCCGGCAACATCTTAATTAGATCGTTTCAGTTTTAACTAGGCCTGACGCCTACGCGGATGACCAGAACTTTTCCTGCAGTTTCCTACCAGACCAAAACTGTCTGCCGGACCGGAACGAGCCCAGAACCTTTTGCCACTGGCGGGCCAGTGCTCTACCGACTAAGCTACCCAAAACAAGACGCACAACCCGCTTTTACAGCTCTGCTTCCGCCAGTACCTCATCTCGTACCTACCAAACTTCACAGAAGTTCTCCTGCAGACAGCACTTCTGAAAGGATGTACTTCCCGGAGGAGTTGGTTTATCCAAGTCCTAGAGGATTATTTACAAAATTAATTTTTCCCTCTGACGCGGAGAATGCGCAGAGTTGCTATTTTCTCCGCAATACCTTTTCCTTCCATAAGACATAGAGGAGAATTTCCGTGAGGTTTAGAAGATAGGCGAGAGATACAGGCAGAAGGAAAGATGTGATGTCGGGTTGTGGGTAGCGCCAGTCGGTGGCGCTGTTGCCGGAGAAAGGTAAAGGTCCCGGATTCGAGTCCCAGTCTAGGCAAAGTTTCGATCTGCCAGGACGTTTCAAATCAGCGTACAGTTCGCTGCTCAGAGGAAAATCATTCTATTGTTCCCTAAAATTTATCACGTCTAGTATGGGGCCCACTTTATTTGGATTTGGCAATTTTAATTTTCATTATTTGGCTTTGTGGGCGCTTGCCTTATGGAGAAAAGTCGTGTGCGTCATCTATCAGTGAGTCGTTTAAACTTTGTTCTGTGTGTTATGCATTTTAACTGTTCTGTGTATCGAATTCTCTGACGTGGAAATTGGAGTCCAGTGCAGCGTTTGCCTACACTAGCATGGGAAATCGTCTAAAAACCACACTTGGTAGTACAACCAGCCCTCAGTCGTTGATCCGCCGCATCGGTCCTGACCCGTGCGGTGCTTCGATATGAAACTGAAAGCGTGACAGCATCTTTTGGCCTGTGCAGCTAAGCAACCGCTTCCTTCGCGTCCCGCCAAAGGGACACGCGTGCTCTCTACCGTGCTGACTTACGCGCTAGCTCATTCTAGGTCGTTTACCACCAATTGCTACAGGTTGGCCATCCAAAAACAAGTGCTGTCAGTCACGTGGCATCTGAATGCTATGAGCACTTGACAGAGTTGGATATGACTGTCATTGGTTGTGTTATTCTCTGTTCTACCACCTTTGAAGAGTCAATTGTTCAAATATCAAATACATACTCCTTATTTATTATTTTCTTGTATGCATTTGAGCTGTCAAATTTGGCGTGTTAAAATAAATCATAATAACTGCTTGCTTAAATGAATCGGTAATTTCTGGATGAACCGGTTTGTTTTCTTGTGGCCTGGCACCTTACCACTGCTAACACACCGTTCGCCAACGTATTTCAGATTCATTTCTAAAGGAACACGGCGTCGTTTGACTCTTTCTTGTTTATTTAAGTACAAACCAGGTGCGGCTTTGATGACATTTTGAAATATTTGCTATAAGCAAAAATTGCATACAGTAAGACCAAGCAAAATTTCAAAAGGTGCAAAATGTCTTAAACAGTGAATGTAAATTGGTGTATAAGTACGAAATATGTACTTACAGGCCGGCCCTATGTGGCCGAGCGGTTCTAGGCGCTTCAGTCTGGAACCGCGCGATCGCTACGGTCGCAGGTTCGAATCCTGCCTCGGGCATGGATGTGTGTGCTGTCCTTAGGTTAGTTAGGTTTAAGTAGTTCTAGGTTCTCGGGGACTGATGACCTCAGATGTTAAGTCCCATAGTGCTCACAGCCATTTTTTTATGTACTTACGTTCTGTGTCTATTACATATATTGCAGGACACTTAACATGTTATCATGTTAAAACTGATCACAAATAAAGAAAAATATTGGCTGT
Source organism: Schistocerca nitens (assembly GCF_023898315.1). Lineage (NCBI taxonomy): Eukaryota > Metazoa > Arthropoda > Insecta > Orthoptera > Acrididae > Schistocerca > Schistocerca nitens. The sequence goes on from NC_064614.1 coordinate 1,221,779,507, forward strand.
CCACGAAATGCCAAATGTAAAATCACCATGCCGCGCGGGATTAGCTGAGCGGTCTTGGGCGCTGCAGTCATGGACTGTGCGGCTGGTCCCGGCGGAGGTTCGAGTCCTCCCTGGTGCATGAATGTGTGTGTTTGTCCTTAGGATAATTTAGGTTAAGTAGTGTATAACCTTAGGGACTGATGACCTTAGCAGTTAAGTCCCATAAGATTTCACACACATTTGATTTTTTTAAAATCAGCATCTTGTAACAGATCAGTAAATAATCGTGGGAGCGTGTAATATTTGGGAGAAACAGGCTTACATTGGTAAATAAAAGATGAGAACATGTCCTTAAAAAGTAATGTTAGTGAAGTTAGGGAGTACTAGTAAAAAAGTCTAAAATTGCAAAGTGCCATAGATACATGACTATTAATGTTAAATAACTTCAGGCTACATGTAATTATCTTTGTGCTGGCACTGTGCTCCATCATCTTTGCAATCACCATGTATACATCAGATCTTCAACAACTGCAAGTGAACCTGCACTAAGTTGGATGAGGAAAATGGTTCAAATGGCTCTGAGCACTATGGGACTGAACATCTGTGGTCATGAGTCCCCTAGAACTTAGAATTACTTAAACCTAACTAACCTAAGGACATCACACACATCCATGCCCGAGGCAAGATTCGAACCTGCGGCCGTAGCGGTCACGCGGTTCCACACTGAAGCGCCTAGAACCGCACGGCCACACTGGCCGGCTTGGATGAGGACTGAAGTCTAAAAAGAACAAAACGAAATAAAATTCAAAGACAGTGAAAGTGTCTTGGAATGCATGTTAAAGACATAAAATGTGAGTATATACTGTATTTAGTTATTTTACACCAATTTATATGCACTGTTTAAGACATTTTAAATCTTTTGAAATTTTACGTGCTCTTACTGCGAGCAATTTTTGCTTTTAGCAAAACCTTGAAAAGGCATAAACGCCGAAACGTGGGTTGTATTTAAACAATGAAACAGTCAAATGGCGGTGTGTTCCTTCAGAACCTGGTTATTTCAGATTCACTCTGGGTACGGCTCATTTCTCTGTCTCCCAGGCTAGAGAGCTGCGCCTTACGCTAGCTATATGAGCGGGCTGAGTGGAAAATTTATTCGGGGAGAAGTTTTTACGGCTAACGGGGGCATAGTTGGCTGTCTTCGGCGCTTTCTGTCAGCCAGCGCAGAGGAACAGCTTAAGCGAGGACCGCTTCTCGGCGATCAGTGCTTCCAGATCTCCGGAGCGGCCATTACGCTGCGTTCCGCACGGACGGAGCCGCCGCCGCTCCAGCTCCAGCTGCGCGCTGCGCGGCTGCGTCAATCAATCACCGGACGCCGAAAATAAAAATGAAGACGCCGCGCCGCGCGCAGTGGGCCGCAAAAAGGAAACAGCGCGGCGGAATGCCGGCCGCCGAGCCGGCGGCTGATGTATGGCCGGCGATTAATCACCGCTAAATGATTATTCGTAACAATTCTGTTAGGCCGGGCCCGCCGGATTTGAATACCGTGCGCCGACGCGGCTGTCGTCTGCGCCATTGTCCTGTCCCGCTGCGGCCACCGCCGAAGAACTTAAATTGGCCGTCGGCGATTGTTTTTCATTTCCCTGCCCGGAAAGTTCGCCGCTGAGAACCCGCGCCGCCGTTATTAAGTGCTCTGAGACGAGAGCGGGGAACCCCCCTCCACCCACCCGCCCCACACCCCCATCCCCCCTCCATCTCGGTCTGTCTCCTGTGCAGTGGGTGGCCAGCCGAGGAATTATGCGGAGCGCGATAAAACTTTAATTGAGGACCGGCGTACAGAATTTAAAGAATGGAATCGCCCGCCAAAGACGTGGGGGGGGGGGGGAGTACAATATAACGAAAAAAAAGGAAATAACACAGAAAATCTTACTCGGGTAGAGGGAATGGGCAACTACGGTCACGGATTAGCGATTTAGAGTCTCGGAAAGAATTTCGGAACTTGGACCGTTTGCGGCGCCCGCTACGTAGCTGAGACGAAAAAGACCACTGAGAGAACTTTGCACCCTTTTGCGAAAGTTCGTCGCAGTATTTCTCGATCTTGCGAGCAAGTAGTTCGTGCCAGACGACAGTTTTACTCCGACTAACTTAATTTAGAAACAACTAATGAAAAGTCATGCAATTTCAGCTAAGTTATTTCACGTTTAGAAATACTATTGCTGTTTGTCTGTCACATCTTTCACCTCTGTCAGTGTTTCTTAACACTGTGCTGCACGAATTTCACTGCAGTGGACAACTTTTAATGGTCAATTCCCTGGCGGTTTCAATGAGCCATGAGGCTGCAAATGCATGCAGGACACAACACCAATAGGGAGTGCCCACTCCAGTGAACTGTGTGCATTTTCAGCCTCAGGACTGATTGAAAATGCCAGAGAAGCGATGTGAGCAATTCCGAGTTCCATCACAACTATTGCACTATAATTGGTTGCGAATATCAGTTCAGAGGACGGGAAAGCCGCACCGAGCTGCTTATCTTATGGATCTGAGACCACTGTTTGTCTCCAAGGATCCCTCCTATTTAAATACACCGCTTCTATCTAATAACTGGCGTTACGAAAATGACGTTGTGATGGGGTCACAAGTCAAGTGTTGCCCGTTTGTGGCTGGATGGGCGAATTACGTAATATGCAAAATTCTGGTTGTCATCATTTTGGAAGATTTTGTTCTGGGGTCAGATGGACTGATTCCTATGTCTCGTCGGATGAGGATATGGGACGATAATGGTGTTGTGCTGAAAAATTTTTATGATTTGGTGTGAATGATCTGAGGGAATTTCTCAATGTCTAGGTTGGTATACAGAAGAGGGGGGAGGGGGCGGGGGGGGGGAGTAAACGCCCCGCTTAAGCTGAAGCGTCTCTGCCATTGTACGCACAACGTCAAAGAGGAACACTTCCCGCTCACAAACATATTTGTATGTTGGAGTCCAACTGATTTCGTAAGTGTTGTCGTTAGTTAGTCCTGTGATTTGCACGTAAAACTGTTCTGAGTGTGTGCATTGTTTGTTATGGTTCACATAAAGCCAGTTTAGATAATACGATAAGTTTAGGTAACACGATAACGGCATTACACATGAGACATGCTATCTGAAGAAAGTGTGCATGAAACTGCGGGCACGTAATAAAGTTCTTCGAAGTCAGTTGCCATGAACGAAATGACGTCTGCGCGATGAAGAAAGTGGTAAAAAGTGCACTTGTGTCTCGTGAAATTAATATGGGCAAAATATTTCCTCCCAGTGAAATAAACATTTTTTCAAAGGGGTCAACACGGGTTCGATGGGTCAGAGGACATTTATTTGCAAGTCGATTACTTTGCGCGTCGTTTCGCAGAAAAGTTACAGTTTTCTCAGGGAAAAACTCGGATGTCCTCTCTCCCTGCAGTGTCAATCTTGCGTTGTTGGATAAATTGCAGTTTGAGTTTCCACCCACATATTTTCATGGATGTTTTAGTTAGGTTAGCTAATTCGAATATTTTCTGAAAATAAGGCACTTGTATAACTTCTTGAGTGAAAACGGCGGTGTCCGCCTATTAGTTGAAGTTCTTTTAAATTTATATTGAGTACGAAATGAAAACGAGCGTTTTGTAGATCTTGTTTACTCGTTAAAACTATTGTCAGAGACAATTTAGAAAACTCCACGCTCATTTCTAACATTTAATTAGACAGAAAACTTGGAAAACCTCGTTACTATTTGCACTGTTTTTGTATGTTTCGATTTGATAAGCGCTTGTATCTTCTTTTTTTTTTAAAAATTAGCAGCGTGTGTTTAAAAGCTGGACCAGTTTCAGAATGTAGCACTAGCGGCACGCAACGTTTACTGCCCTAAAGCACTGTTGTGCTCAAACTAACCTTCAGGTTGATGACGGCTTTACCTTACTATCGAGAAGAGGGGTTTCGAACCACCATAGTAGTGCTCCTTCGTTTCGTTGAGCAACTAACGGCGAAAGCTGTGATAGTACCGTTGAAAAAAAGAGATGGTAAATTTCGTCCCGATTCTCGTCCAGTCGGAGTTCGTGCTCCGTTTCTGACGACTTTGTCGTCGTTGAGACGTTAAACCCTAATCTCATTCGCTTTCCTTCTTTTTTATTTTCACGGCGAGAGTCGTAAAGATCATCGTTCTTACAGAGCTGACTTAACTCACGAATTGCGATAGCGTGAAATTTTGTGGTCTGCAAAAACTTTTAATCCGAAACTAGACGGCGCTACTTGGCAAGTTATTATTTCGTATCGGTCTGAATACCGTATTTTATTACAGGCTAATAGCAGCAGCGGCCCACGCGAGCACCGATTAGCTGGAAGAGGTGCGCCTCATGAGAACGGAATTACGCTCTTCCAGCAGACTCGAGACCTACACGCTACCATGTTCAAACACAGGGTCTGCGGACACCCCGCACAAAAATTTTCCTTCCGATCGGCAACTCGAAAAAAGTAAAGTAGAGTACCTCCGTTTTTGAATCTCATCAAAATTAACACGATGCATTTTTGCGTGGACGAGGTTGACTTGTAAAAACGTCGGATTCCCAAGCCGTATTCAAGTACGGAGTGCTCCATTCGCTTTCCGTGACTAAAATAATGATTGCACAGAATCTAAAAGGAACGCGAATGTTGCCTGTACTCTGTCAGTTCTTCGTCCCAGTTGAGCTCTGCAGAGCGGAAGTCTGGCACTCAGTCCACCGTCACATGAAGTTGAAATTTCAACACCTGCCCGGTGACGGCCAGGTGCTCCCATCGAAATAGCAGATATAATCGCGCTCCATTGTGTAATATATGAAGTAGAGTAAAAAATTGTCACCTAATTATCGCTTCTTTGTACACGTAAAAAAATGTTTAAGCTGATAATTCATAAAACCTACACAAGATGCTACCATCAAATAACAGTTTTCAGAAGGAAAACAAACAACAAAGCTCACCTGAGATAGCACAGAAAGTGCTTAAGTACGTTTAGGTAACAAAAAACTAATCAAACGGTGTGTTGCATAAGACGAAATATTCGTTCCATTTTTTCCTGGCGAGTGTAGAAAATAAGAAGACCTATCTGTACGTAGCCTATCACTAAATTAAAGTCCCCCGCACCGTTTTTATGTCTATATGTGAAGGCTAATCTCAGAACTACGTTTCGTCTAGTAGGTAGACTTATTTACGAAGAAAGTTTGTGTATATAACACAAATATTTGGTGCAAGCGTGGATGATGCTGATCGCGTAGGAAGGCCATCGACATTGGCGACTGACGACCATGTCCAGGCAGTCAAGAAACTGATTCGTAGAAAGCGCAGGTTTTTCACCAACGAGGACATTCACACAGCAATTCTCGGATCGTTCCGTGACCAAGGAGTGGATTTCTATCGTCGGGGAACTGAACGATTGGAAGAACATTCCGACCGTTGTTTACAGAGACTTTGTGAGTATGCTGTGTCACGTTGAGACGTAGTGCAGCGGTCAGTAGAAGTTTTTCGGTCTCAACAGCCTCCTCGGGTTTGCTGCCGGGTTCTAAATTCAATATGACTCGATGTTTCGGCGATCCGTCTGTCCTCCATCTTCAGTAGAACGCTGTGCTGCCGCTGAGTGCCGCTGAATACTGACGCCACGGCTGCCAATCGTCGTCCTAATACGCCTCTGTACCATACACGATGCATCCGCCGCTCACCACAGTTGCTTTCCACTAGGCATTAGCTGCCGCCCCTAGTAGAAAACCGACGCCAGTAGTATATCGCAGTCAGAGACTGTAAACACTGTTCCAGAACCGGGAAGTACTGGCAGCTCGTCAAATTTCATCCCGTGTCCCTCGTTTAAACAATGTTCCACCACCGCCGCTATTTCAGGCTGATGTAGCCTCGTGTGGCCGCGATGTTCCACACACCTGTCGTGAACTTTGAGAGCAGAACGGTCGTTGTAAGCCTTGCGTCATTGATACGGAGTTTTGTATACACCAGGTATCTTAAGCTCCAGATCATCTTTGACATAGCCGAGTAGTGTCATAATTTGAAAGGTGGACAGTACACAATGTTGCAAATTCTTAAAGTTCTTCCAGTGTTAAACGATAAAGCCCTAACACAAGGAATGAAGGCCACAATCTCCATAGCTTGACGAATCAGCTTCTCAGAGTTTCGTTAAACACAGCCGTCGAGTGTGCAAGTTCATGGATACTGTCATGTTGTATAACGGTATTTACAAAGAGGCAACTGAAATTAGGTTGGCTCATAATTTCATTAGTAAAGACGTGGGTTTTCCTCTCAGCAGGATATGGAACCGAGTAGTATCTCGCATCAAAACACATCACTCTTCGGTGCAGCCGACCAGAGTGTTTGAAGGCAGTCTTTGAGCGCTGTGTATCATTGGCGGCAGTGTTCTACTGGGGGCGGCGCCACCAGTCCAGTGTAGGGGTGCAGCAACTGCGGTGCGCACCGCATGCGCCGTGTACGGTGTGGAGGCCCATGTAGGATGACTCAGCAGGAGCAGCGTTACACTCCATATCCTATCCTAACGCAACTTCAACCAACTTTCTTTCACAGATCTGCCCCAATATTTATCCCTCGTACCAACTTTAGCTCTCCCCCACCTATCTCACCGCATCACGCTGACTCTCTCCCTATCCCTCCTCATCCATCTCCATCCCTTCCTGCTTGTTATCAATATCCCACACACACACATCAAATCCTTCCCCAATCTCTATCTTTCCCAACCTCTGTCCTCCCACTAACCTTCTCGACACCTACCCTCATCTACATAGTTTTCCTACAACCCTACGGAACATATTCTCTTCTTCCCAAAATGTGTTTCGCCCACTGGTTGATCTTCAGTTTTTTTTCTAGTAGAATTTTACCATTCTATAATCTGTTTCTAAAATGTATGCATTTTCGTTGTTTAGATGCTCGTCTTTGATTTTTATTTTAAAATAGTAAATCAGTTCTAATGTTCTTCGTCTCATCCTTTTATAAATGCTCTCGGCAGAAGAGCAGAACATTGTACCGTTGACAGTCCAACCTTCGCCTACATGGAGTGAGGGGGATGAAACCAACAAAAAGAGAAAAAAATAGGAGCGTTCTCCTGAAGGTGGTGGACAGGTGGATCGCCGAAACATCGTGTTATGTTGAATTTACAATCTGGCAGGCAAACCAGAGAACGCTACCAACGGGTGACTTTCTTTCGCAAGACCCCTCGTACTAGAATTTGAAGTTAATGTTCAGTTACCTAACCTTGTTCTCTAAATTTTAGTCATAACGATTTACACGACTTCCTTGCAGGACCTGCTTGAAGTCGGGCTAAAACCGATAAGCCACTTGACAGAGTCCGAAGCGCGGGCCGGAGTGTATGCGGTGCTCGGAAACCGCCTCCCCGGTATGCATCCGCGTAAAGCCCAACAAAACTTATTTATCGTACGTGTCACACTCTGTTCCTTGCTCGTTTCCATTTTCTCAGATTCCTTAAAGCAAACGTACTGCTGGCCCGTGCTAGTGTGATTAGGCGAATCACGGAAAAGTGTATTCAGGCCGGCGAGGACAAAGGAGGAGACAAATAACGAGCCGCAGCCCCAGCCGCAGCGCTGGTTACGTGTTCCGAAGCCCGCTGCCCGCTGCACCCTGTGGCCGTGTGGGACGTCAGCGCAGGCCGGCCTCAGTGTCTGCGGAGGGAGCCTGCCTGCCTGCCTTCCTTCCCTTCCGAGAGCGGAGAGCCGCCGGACGTCCGGTTTCCATTTAACGCACGGCGGGCAGCGCCGGTCCGGTAATGTAGGCGGCGAGTTCTTTCTGCCGGAGTTTACGCCGCGTGTAATTACAGAGTTATGGAAATTAATTAGTCGCCGCAAAGTTGGCCGCAGAATGCACCGGCAGCGGAGGCGGAGGCCCGCTGAAAAGTTGCGGCTATGCGCGACCCCCCCCCCCCCCCCCCTCACCCCCCAGGCCAGTTTGGGTGACACAGGGGTGGCGTTGCAGCGGCCGGCTCGGCTGTTCCAGTGTTGAGTCGTGCTCCAGGATAACCATCCTCTTTTTGGTTGCCAACGCCAATCTGTTTGGTCAGAGTACAGCAGTTTTAGCAGGCGTGTGCGTTACAATCATTAAAAAAAATCATTAATATCTATACTCTGAAGACCATGGCAGAAGTTGCTTCCCAGTATTTCGTACATAGCATGGGAAAAAAAATCATTGCCTAAACGGCGCTGCACGAGCTGTAATCAGACCAATCTTGTCCACGCAATCTCTATGTGAATGATTCCTTGGGAGTTGTAGTACCAGTGTACAGGATGGTTCAGAAGAGGTTGGCAGTGTTGAAGGATATGAGCCGGCCGAGGTGGCCGAGCAGTTCTAGGCGCTATAGTCTGGAAACGCGCGACCGCTATGGTCGGAGATTCGAACCCTGCCTCGGGCATGGATGTGTGTGATGTCCTTAGGTTACTTAGGTTTAAGTAGTTCTAGGGGACTGATGACCTCAGTAGTTAAGTCCCATAGTGCTCAGAGCCATTTGAACCATTTTTGAAGAATATGACAGAAATGATCAAATGTGTTCAAATGTGTGTGAAATCTTACGGGACTTGACTGCTACGGCCATGAGTCCCTAAGCTTACACACTACTTAACCTAAATTATCCTAAGGACAAACACACCCACCCATGCCCGAGGGAGGACTCGAACCTCCGCCGGGCCCAGCCGCAGAAATGATAATCCGAAACAAGAAAGACAAGTAGACGTACCTCTGAAACGCATACCTAAAAAGCTACGAGTCATTCTTGATCTTCGATGCTGTGAAACAAATCTCTTTTACTGCAAGCCCTTTCAAATGGTTCATACGGCTCTGAGCACTACGGGACTTAAACTTCTCAGGTCATCAGTCCCCTAGAACTTAGAACTACTTAAACCGAACTAACCTAAGGACATCACACACATCCATGTCCGAGGCAGCATTCGAACCTGCGACCGTAGCGGTCGCACGGTTTCAGACTAGCGCCTAGAACCGCTCGGCTACTCCGGCCGGCGCAAGCTCTTTCGCTTTCCACATTTTGAGAAGCGGTAGTATGGACCAAACCAGGAAAAATATGTCCAGTACACATATGATTTAAAATGCATATCTTAAGAACTATAAGCGCTTGATCATCTCCGCTACTTTGAAATACAACTCTTCTGATGAACAAGTGCTCGTAACTTCTATGGTAAGCATTCTAAAGCACACGTTTACTGGACATATCTTTCTTGTTTTGCTCCATAGTACAACTTCCCAAAATATGGAAAGCAAAGAGCCTGCAGTAGAAGAGATTTGTTTCATAGTATCGAAGACCAAGAATTGCTTATGGCTCTTAAGGTATGCATTTTAGAGCCACTGTTTACTTGACCCTTTTGTTTTTTGATGATCATTCCTGTCACAGCCCTGACTATTAACGTCACTTCTGAAACACCCGGTATATACTTCTCACTTACAGTTCGAAAAATGGTTCAAATGGCTCTGAGCACTATGGGACTTAACTGCTGAGGTCATCAGTCCCCTAGAACCGAGAACTACTTAAACCTAACTAACCTAAGGACATCACACACATCCAAGCCCGAGGCAGGATTCGAACCCGCGACCGCAGCGGTCGCGCTGTTCCAGACTGCAGCGCCTAGAACCGCTCGGACACTCCGGCCAGCACTTACAGTTCGTTCTTGGAAGTTCTTTACTTTGAAAGTATAATTTTGTCAACCGATCTGAATAAAAATCAGTAAGCGGTTCAAAATGCTCGGTGGACACGGAAGATAACAGACAAAAAAAATGGTTCAAATGGCTATGAGCACTATGGGACTTAACTCCTGAGGTCATCAGTCCACTAGAACTTCTTAAACCTAACTAACCTAAGGACATCACACACATCCATGCCCGAGGCAGGATTCGAACCTGCGACCGTAGCGGTCGCGCGGTTCCAGACTGTAGCGCCTAGAACCGCTCGGCCACTCTGGCCGGCGATAACAGACAGAAACGGAAGATAACAGACAGAAGGCCGAAATACTGAATTCGATCTTGCGAAAGATTTTGACAGCGGAAAGTCGTAACACGGTCCCACGGTACTGTCTATGGGCATCACCTGAAGATGACAGCAAGGTACGCTGTCGGAACAACTGCACCCAGCGGGACACCCAAGAGCAATACAAACAACATTTTTCTCTTTGAGCGTTATTTCTCTTATAAGTGTTCCTGCTGCCTCTCCCCCCCCCCCCCCCTCCATTCCCGGCCCCATTTTATTCCAGCATACAATCTATTTCCGGGTCCAAAATTTACATTTTCCTTTCTTTGTATTGGACTCTAGTCTGAGCTGTAACAATGCCGCAAATAACATGCTAAAATCGTCTCAGCTGACGTCACATTAGAAACTGCGCCACTATGTAGAATTTGTGGCACCCTGCGTGAATGAAAGTTCACGGTGCCGCTGGAGTATACCACAAGCTGTGGCGTTACTTCAATTGCGTGTGTGTGTAAACGCGGCGTAAGAGTTCGTAGTGGAGACAAATGATGAAGACGAGTAGCGGAAGGAAGAGGCGCTTCCAGCAGCAGACGAGGCACTAGCGGTTAGAGTGGGCCCCCAGGAGCGGCGGCGCCGCAGGCTAACCGCACTGCAAACAGTCGGCCTGGCCTGTTAGTGAGGACAAAGGCGGGCACACACTGGCGCCGCTGGACGACGAGTAGAAGGCTTTCAGAAAAACAAAGGAGCCAGTCGCGGCAGGCGGAGGAGGAGCAACAGTAGCAGCAGCAGCGCGACGCCTCGCCGCGTGTTTGCCGCCAGTATGGCGGCATGCGTAACGCGCTTTTGTGGGACCCGCTAAAAGCGGACCGCGACACACATCTGTGTCAAGCCAGGCTTTTGTCCCGCCCGCTACGACAGCAGCAGGAGGCAGGAAACGAACACGTTTCCAGTCCGCTTCCAAAGCGTCGGAAGCCAAATTCTATCGCGTTCCGCGTCCTGCGGATCTTTCGCAGTTCTCAAGCCGCATCAAGTCGAATTAGATTCTAGAGTACCCGAATTAAATGGTTTTCATCACTCTGTCCTTAAAAAAAACCTGTACACGATGTTGTGATACATACGGCTAAGATGATTTGTGACAGCGACCGTCTAACGACCTGACCATCAGTCCGTAGGCTTCCTCGGCCGGTGTTAATTCGAATGAAATTGTTTGGACCGCAAGATCCGAGATCTGTTGAGGCCCACGGAGGATTCCATAGATGCCCTCCGCACTTCTGTTTAACAAGATTACTATCAATCCCGGCAACAGAAGGTGCTACCAATACTTCGCTTCCCACTGTGCGTATTGGGGCAGCCTTATCCCATGGTCGACAACGACAAAACGGCTGGGGATAACAATGGATAAGTCACTGACTTCTACACTATATGTGCAAAAATGGACACAAGAAAAGAAGAAGATGATGAATACGCCCGTCCCAAGAATTTAAATGGGAAGACCAAATACCAACTCTATCGGTCAATGGTGCAACCCGAGCTACTGTACGGCTGCGTCGTGTGGAGCGTTACTCGTGACGTCAACATTCGTTCATTACAGCCGATCCAGAACCGGTGTCTGCGGTGGACACTGGGGGCACCAACATGGACTAGAACACTGGAAATCAATGCAACTCTCCATGAACAGTTCTTGAAGGATAAAACTGAAAAGCTCGCCGAAAGGTCCACAAATTGCCCTTCAAGCAGGGCGGCCGAGGGGTCTTGCATGGTGTTTCGGTTTCTAATAACTTCTGATGATCGGAGATATAAAAACAAGAACTGCAATGCCAAGATTCTTACAATCGGAAGTTACGGCGCGACTTAGTGAAATAAGTTACTCATTATAATGGCAGGGCACGTAAATTTAATAAGTACTGCACAACGACACAGATACATGACACTATTTTTCAACATACTTATCAAGTCTCTGTAAGCCAGCCGGAGTGGCCGAGCGGTTCTAGGCGCTACAGTCTGGAACCGCGCGACTGCTACGGTCGCAGGTTCGAATCCTGCCTCGGGCATGGATGTCTGTGATGTCCTTAGGTTAGTTAGGTTTAAGTAGTTCTAAGTTCTGGGGGACTGATGACCACAGCAGTTAAGTCCCATAGTGCTCAGAGCCATTTGAACCATTTTTTTTTCAAGTGTCTGTAAACAATGCTCAGAACGTTCTACCAATCGATCAGTTCTTCGACGGTAGAAATCTGCTTCATGGTCATGGAGCCCTCATCAGTTGAAATTCCTTTTGTCCACTGATGTTCTTTCAGCTTTCCGAAAAGTGGAAATCCTAAGGCACAAGACTGTACTTACCGATCAGCATCATCGACGTCTGTACAGCCTTGGTCTAATTCTTGGCACCATTTCACTGCGGCTGGATGCGACATACCATCTGGTGCATATACTGCTAGAATTTTATGCTGAATCTGTGTGAAAGCCGGCCGTGGTGGCCGTGCGGTTCTGGCACTGCAGTCCGGAACCGCGGGACTGCTACGGTCGCAGGTTCGAATCCTGCCTCGGGCATGGGTGTGTGTGATGTCCTTAGGTTAGTTAGGTTTAAGTAGTTCTAAGTTCTAGGGGACTTATGACCTAAGATGTTGAGTCCCATAGTGCTCAGAGCCATTTGAACCAGCCATCTGTGTGAAATTTAGATCTTTTTCTCACAAGAAAAATACAGTGCTGGTTACTTCAGCTTACTTTCTTCAAGTCCCTACATATGTTTTCTCTTGCCTCTTCATCGCCTAATTCATTGTTTACTTACAAGCGAGTGTTATCCACAGCTGCACATTAACGATTGTGGTGTCACCGCTAGACACCACACTTGCTAGGTGGTAACTTAAATCGGCCGCGGTCCTGTAGTACATGTCGGACCCGCGTGTCGCCACTGTGTAATCGCAATCCTAGCGCCACCACATGGCAGGTCACAATACACGGACTAGACCTCGCCCCAGTTGTACGGACGACATAGCTTGCGACCAGACCTACCAAGTCTTCCTCTCATTTGCCGAGAGACAGATTGAATAGCCTTCAGCTTAGTCCATAGCTACTACCTAGCAAGACGCCATTTGTATCAGTGCTTATAGCTAACGAATATTCAAGAGAGATGTATTCCAACAAGAGAATAAAGATAAGTATATTATTCCAGCTACGTACTTTTCTTCTTATTCATTAATAAGTCTCATGTTCCAGTACTTCACGCCCGTCTGCGTTAGTTTAGCGTGCACCTAGCTACCTCATTGTGTCTCGGCTGTATGAAAGCGACACAACAACGATCGTTAGAACAAGCATGTTACTGTCTTCGGTCTTAATCATTCTTCAGTAATGCATTCATTTTCGTTTTGGAAAACGCCAAATCAGAGGCATGGGGTCTTTGGTCTTGATCACTCCTCGGTAATGAATTGGTTTTCGTTTTGAAAAGCGCCAGGTCACAGTCCTGTTTCCTTTGGTTCTATTTATAATATCTGAGTAATTTTCATTTTGAGCACGTGTCGTACAGCGGATGGTCATTGACACTTCGAACTTACGAGTACACAAACACGAGAGGCGCACAAATTGAACACTACAAAACTAAGAGTGATTGTTCGAGCATTCATCTACTGTGGTGGACGAGGACTTCTGGAGTGCAGTTTGGCCGTGACTCGCGTGACTCCGGTGGTTGAGGACATCGTGAACTAGTGTTTTTCTCTGGTATACTGGCGCAGTTTTGACTGAGCTCTACAATTTTATTCGAAATGACAGTACTTACACATCGAGATAAAGTAGTAACTCTGTTTTAGGTCGAAGGAGATACGAGAAAAAGATAGGGCAGTGTGTCATCCAAATGCTTATGCCATCGTCTGGATACCAATATCGAAGGCAAACGGTTAGCAACTTTTGCAGACAAGAGTAGCTACTTTTTCTTGAAGCAGTATTCTCACAATTCTGACAGCACTTCACTCCACTACTCGCGCTAAGGGAACCTGCATAGCAGACAAAGTGCAGATTACTCAGTGCTCGAGGATGAATGGCTAAATGGCGCAACTTTTTCGGTCTTCCTACCAAGGCCGCTCTTAGCTCATCAAGTTCAGTACTCCACCTGCTGGAGTCCGAGGAACAGGCCAGAGCATCACTGGCGTTTTATCTGTTCTTCCCAGTCCTATGCACGACGCGGCACTTACATCATAACACCATATGTGAAATAGGATGTATTTTTGTCCCTTTACTTCCTCTTTACAGCAGTCCGCCCCCTTAGCTGTTAGGTGAGCGCGTCTGACTGCTATACAAACGGCCTGGGTTCAGTTCCCGGCCGGGGCGTGGATTTTCTCCGCTCGGGGACATCATTTCTTTCATTCATTCCATTTTCTTTCCAATAAACGCAGAATTTGCTGAACCGTTGCCACGGGATCAGCCGTAGGCTTTGGTACCTCCTTGCGCCCCTTTGTAGTACACTGTGTATTCCAACATGACAACGTCTTATCAAGGCTTGTACCGAGCGTACACATTCGCCGGGGACTCCATTAACGGCATCAGAGTCGTCCAGGGGTCAATAACAATCGACTGCGGGACGGGCAGGAAAAGTTTCGCGCAATTTACATATCCAGTGTCATAAGGTTTCGCGATAGGGAGGTTAGACACAGATGGATTCATCGCGGCGCATTGAGAACTATGGATAGGTATTTCAGCCAGCCTGAGTGTGATTTTTAGATAGTTTTCCACGCTCGTTTAAGCAAATGTCTGCTGGCCCCCAGATTCTGCCTCAGAGGATACGATACACAAACAACCATAGAACGATAATGCACAGAACAACGTTTACACTATTCACACAACTTTCCTCCCTTATGTTGCCTTGATGACCATGACATCAGGGAGACCACCCATCTACAAAGTGAAATAATTAAATAAATTTTGGTAAATCCTGCAAAATCGGACGCCGTAACAGACGTGATAAATGCTATGGGAAAGAAGAATCTGCTGACATTCTCCTTGAAAATTCATTTGTGTGATTGTGTCAATAAAATTCATTAGTGTGATGGTATCAGTGTTGTGAAAGTTGCTCGAATGTGTGTGAATACCTGAAGGATGAAACTGCTGAGGTCATCGGTCCGTAGACTTACACACTGCTAAGCACAAGGCACACATCCATGCCCGAGGGAGGACTCGAATCTCCGGCAGGAGGGGCCGCGCAATCCGTGACACGGCGCCTCTAACCGCGTGGCCACTCCGCCTGGCAGGACTCGGCATTCTACAGCGTCGTCTCTTGCCCGAGCCAAACGATAATGAAAAGGCGTATTTTCCAGCTGGTTTGATGGTATCGAATTAGCAACCAGCGCTGAAGTGTGTCTGTGTGGCAAACTGTCGAGCAAAGTCGCCGGTCGTCTGAAACAAAAGGTCGGAAAATCGGTGTTTGGGCCTGGAGGCAGCCAGTCGCCTCATCGCCCTAATGGGCAGCGAGTGCTGCCGGAGGAGCAGCGCAGGCCGGTCAGCTATTTAATGGCGTCATAACTCTGCCAGAGCAGGCGGCGATCCGCTTTATTGCTTCCGCCGATTCGGCAGCGGCTGCGCGGCCGCTTTCTGCCGTAATCGGCCGTAAACAGCGCAGCACGGTAATGCCCTCGGCGCGCCCACCTGCCGGCGGAGAACGGCCGCGATTAAACGCCCGGCCGCGCCGGAGACCCGCCAGCCCGAGCCTTCGCTCGCCAAATGTCGCGCGCCCCTGTTTGAATCGTGCGGTAGGCCCATCCGTACACTATGGCAGGTCGTCTTAATAAAAGTGCGACGACCACAGATGCGCAGTTGAGACACTGCGCGTGAGTGTGAAGTTTGTATCTCGACCGTTCCTCGCATAAACACTGCTAGAAGACAGTGTCTGCTTCAGTACACTTGTTTAACCACAGTTGTCGACTGGACACACTCCAATTTTCCCCTTCCTGTGCATTTCCCTTAACCATAGAGCACTAAAGGGGGAAGGGGGGGATGTTACACAGCTACTAAATCGTCGTAAATTTTACTACTCCAGATTTTATTCAAACGAGACCATAGTTAGCACTCTGGATTCGTATTCTGGAGGATGACGACTCAAAACCCGTGTCCGGCCATCCTAATTCAGGTTTTTACGTCATTTCCCTAAATCCCTTCAGGCAAATGCGGGATGGTTCCTTTGAAAGGGCACGGCCGACTTCCTTCCACATCCTTCCCTAATCCAATGGGACCGATGACATCGCTGTTTCGTCTCCTCCTCCTATAAACCAACCAACCAACCAAGGAGGTCATAATTTATAGGTTACGCAATAGCGAATTGCAATTATGAGATTTACAATGATATGTTACATACAAAATAAGTACAAGATGCCCTATTTTGTAACCCATAACGACGATCCTACTGCTATAAATGTTACTGACAAATAAGTATTAATTTATGTTTTGTACGCACTAGTTACAAATTATTATAACTCCAAAAATATCTTAATGAGAAAAGAGTCTTGTGCTTTAGAATTATTACAATCTTAGCAAGACCTATCTAAGTTCTCTGCTCAAATTACTTTTGAACAATGGTTACTGTCGTATAGTCCAGAGATCGCGGTGCCACACCAAAGTCGGCAATGCGAATCGACACCACAGACATTAGCGGGGGCTCGCTGCAATCTGCAGCATCCAGTGGGAGGCACTCCAGAAGACCACGCCTCCTTCTCAGCATAGGAGCCCCCTCGCGCCTGAGGTCAACAAAGTGTCGAACACGTCATAGCTCAGCCCAGCTCGTGACTTCAGCTACAGCAGTCAACATCACCGTGTACGACAGTCTAAGTTTCCGATGAACTTCAGTAATGTCGAACGCTGTACATCAAGAGAACAGTTAGTTAATTAGTGCATCAAGTGATGCTTTGTTAGCAAGTAAGAGTTGTAAATTATCCTGAACTTCGGTGGTAAGAAAGTTGCGTAAATATTTTATTCATTTATGTAATAAAGGGAACTAGTTGGGTTGTTTGGGGGAAGAGACCAAACAGCGAGGTCATCGGTCTCATCGGATTAGGGAAGGACGAGGAAGGACGTCGGCCGTGCCCTTTCAAAGGAACCATCCCGGCCTTTGCCTGGAGCGATTTAGGGAAATCACGGAAAACCTAAATTAGGATGGCCGGACGCGGAACTGAACCGTCGTCCTCACGAATGCGAGTCCAGTGCGCTAACCACTGCGCCACCTCGCTCAGTAAAGGGAACTAGTATTTCATGTGCTCTAATTTGATGTGCCTTCTCCGAGAGCAATGAAACAACCCACGGTTTGGGTAGACCAAAGTAGTTTCAATGCAATAATACTGCATTGTCAGCCGCTATTCTGATATTGTTTCTTTCGGCAACTAGTTTCGACTTTCCATTCACGTCATCTTCAAGCCTGTCGAACGAGTGAAACCAAGCTCCTCTCGTGCATGTACAAGACAAGGCAACAGTACTGGTATCTGGTTCCAAGCTTCTTGAACGTGTGTGCTCGTCACACGTGTGACAGCAACGAACAGTTCGTTTGACAGTTGCTGTCACATGGGACAGCAGCCGGTTGCCGAGTAAAAAATATAAAAATAACAGCTGTCGGTATAGTGTTATTACATTTCACCCACCTGCCGCTGTCCAACGCTCCTGAGCTCAAGCAGGAATTACATTTACTGAAAGAATTTTCGTTTGGCCGCAACCGTGTTACGTCAACAGTTAATCTTTTTTTTTTTTTTTTTTTTTTTTTTTTTTTTTTTTTTTTTTTTTTTTTGAAAACTAAGTTCATATACCCCATATTTCGATGCATGTGCGAAAAGAGCCGCGGACGTTTGTGTTCAGGTCAATGGAGCTGTTGACCCAAAAAAATTGGAAACCAGTGGCCGAACTCAGTTGTTCGACTACTTATAAGTGACAACATATTATTTACTGAAATGTTATGCCCGTAGTGGGAGGACGACGGCCAACAGCAATAAAGCCCTCGAGTTCTACACGGAACCTGTTCCGCCTTCGCTTAAGCCCGCCAGTGAAAGAGAAGGGCTTACTCGGCAGCTGGCGACTGTGGGTGCGGCGGCAGGGACCATTCGGAAGGGCAACAGCAGAATTGGTTGTTATTGCGGCGCGGAGACGTCTCGCAGAGAAGAGCCGGCGGTGGCCGCAGCAGGATTCAATCAGGGCGGCCGGCGCTGCTCTGCTGCCCCATTGTGTTGTGTTGTGCCGCTGCTGGCCCGTGTTGTGCCCGCGGCGCGGCGGAAAAGGTGCTCAATCAATAGCGCGGACGGCCCCCGGGAGCCGGTCAGAGGACGCGTCGTGGCCGCAGAGCCCGGTAACGAGGAGCGGCCATCTGGTACCCGCCTGGTACCGCTGACAGAGCGGGCGCTGCCGGCGCGCCGGGACAATACAGCTGGCTGCGGGCTGCGGATGCGTCACCGAGACGGTCGGACAACCCCTTCTACTAGTGCCGCGAATATGGAAATTGCTCTCTCTGGCGATCGTGAGTCACATCTGAAGAGAGAGGAACGAGGAAGAGATGTCGTTCCTATTCCCACCCTCCCCCCCCCCCCCCCACCTTCCCCAGCCCGCCCTCCCGACATGTCACCGCTGGGGATGCTACAGGGAGAAGAAGTTGACTGTGCCGTAGTGTGGTGGAATTGGAGGCTCACCAGATCTTGCCGAGCTCGCTCTTGTCCTAGTGAATGTTATGTTTTTCTGATTTTCTTTGAAGGCCGGGGTGGTCGAGCTGTTCTAGGCGCTACAGACTGGAACCGTGCGACCGCTACGGTCGCAGGTTCGAATCCTGGCTCGGGCATGGATGTCTGTGATGTCCTTAGGTTAGTTATGTTTAAGTAGTTCTAAGTTCTAGGGGACTGATGACCTCAGAAGTCCCACAGTTCTCAGAGACATTTGAATCATTTTTTTGATTTTCATTTTGTTGCTTTACACCAGTAAACCCACCCCCGAATCTTTAAACAATCCAACTCGCACGTACAAAACAGAATGTTTTAAGTTTGTCGTAATTCGCTGTCATCGATATCAAACACTCGACGAGTACAGTTTTAATAAAAGGTAGTTTTTCTCTCATCCAAACGTTTATGGCGCCGTGTCTCCTGAACCGAGGCCCGCGACAAAGACAAATGGCTCTGAGCACTATGGGACTTAACTTCTGAGGTCATCAGTCCCCTAGAACTTAGAACTACTTAAACCTAACTAACCTAAGGACATCACACACATCCATGCCCGAGGCAGGATTCGAACCTGCGGTCGCACGGTTCCAGACTGTAGCGCCTAGAACCGCTCGGCCACCCCGGCCGGCGACAAAGACATACCTGGGGCGTAAGTCACAGCACTTGACACCGCATTTCTTACCATACTAGTAGCCGTCTTCGGTGGGGAGCTAGCAACTGTTTCAGACGAGTTCAATAATTCTTGACTCCCTGTTTAAACCCATGCAAGTACTCGATAGCACACGAAAACTTTGAGACTTTTAGTGGGTGCATTTCCAATTAAATACTGATTTCTAGTGGATCCTTCACGGAGCCGAGTGTTCGCGGAGAGTAGCGGACAAGCCGACTACTGTGACGTCAGAAGTTCGTTGCAGCGCCCGTATATCTCGTTGACCCCGTCCTGAGCTCATGTAGGTACGTTCAGTGGTGTACAGGGTGTCCCAGGAGGAACGGTCAGTATTCAGGGATACGACACGAACGATTACTCGAAGCAAAAGAAACTACTAACAAGGGAACCTCCCCATCGCACCCCGCTCAGATTTAGTTTTAATTTGGCACAGTGGATAGGCCTTGAGAAACTGAACACAGATCAATCGAGAAAACAGGAAGAAGTTGTGTGGAACTATGAAAAAAATAAGCAAAATATACAAACTGAGTAGTCCATGCGGAAGATGGGCAACATCAAGGATAATGTGGGCTCAGTGGCACTGTGGTCCTGTGGTTAGCGTGAGCCGCTGCGGAACGAAAGGTCCTTGGTTCAAGTCTCCCCCCGAGTGAAAATTTTTACTTTCTTTATTTTCGCAAAGTTATGATCTGTCCGTTCGTTCATTGACGTCTCTGTTCACTGTAATAAGTTTAGTGTCCGTGTTTTGCGACCGCACCGCAAAACCGTGCGATTAGTAGACGGAAGGACGTACCTCTCCAATGGGAACCGAAAACATTTTGATCGCAAGGTCATAGGTCAAACGATTCCTCCACAGGAAAACACGTCTGGTATACCCTATACGACACTGGTGACGGGATGTGCGTCAGATGACAGGAATGTGTTGTCGACCCACCTAACTTGTACACTTGGCGAATGAGTAAAAAGATTCTTCTACCTTGCCCGATTTAGGTTTTCTTGTGGATGTCATAATCACTCCCAAAACAGTGATGAAAACATAGGAGTTTGTCACATAAACTGCAACAAATGAATGCAACAGTTTCACAGTCGCACAGTTTTCCTTGTGCTCTGTCAAAACATATGTTTTTAACGTTTTCAAATTTTTCCGTGTGTAGACTGTCAAATCCAGCATATGTCCAAGCAAATCTGAACATGTCCTGGAATTTTGGAGAGCGAAGTTGATTATGTGTGAGTACCTGAACTTTGATAATTGTCTGAAAATAAAAAAAGTCAACTTTTCACTCGACGGAAGACTTGAACCAAGGACCTTTCGTTCCGCAGCTGGTCACGCTAACCACGGGACCACGGCGCTACTGAGCGCACACCGCCCTTGATGTTGCCTATCTTGCGCATGGACTACTCAGTTTGTATATTTTGCTTATTTTTTTCGTAGTTCCACACAACTTCTTCCTGTTTTCTCGACTGATCTGTGTTCAGTTTTTCAAGGCCTATCCACTGTCCCAACTTATAACTAAATCTGAAGGGGGTGCGATGGGGAGGTTCCCTTGTAAGCATGGGCTATTTTATGGCGTACAGTCAACCGCCGGTGCGCCAGTCGGGAACGACAGGGAAGAGAAGGCTGTGAGAAGTCAGCCCATCGCACGCTGACCGACCGCCCTTCCAGGACGACAACATGGCAGCAGCGATTCGTAGTAGAAGATCACATAAGCGGCGCGCCCGACTGGTGGAGCCCACTTGGATAGCAGCTTCAATGTCAGCCACTTCGATAGCAGCGTCAACGATAGCCTCTGCATTGGTCATCTCTATGTAGCACAGACTTCTGGTTGTCTGTTCTGAAGAAGACTGATAATTTTGTATGTCACCCTTTGCTTGCGCCACACCTTTCAAAGTTAAGATTACAATTTTCTTATGGATATAAAACTCATTAATACGAGTTGTTTGAATGTTTTTCTAGCGAACCGAGTAGGCAGGATTCCTAGACACAACAAGCTCTAAAATGCATACTTTACTCGTAAGAGCTATGAGCACTTCTTTCATATTTGATACCGTGAAAGAGATCTCTTCTACTGCAACTTCTCTGCTTTCCGTATTTTGAGAGATGATAGTATGGACCAAAACATGAAAAAATGTCCAGTAAACATGGACTCTTTAAGTGCTTACCTCAAGAGCTATGAGCACTTGTTCATCTTCGCTACCGTGGAAAACATCTCTTCTATTGAATAAGTGCTCGTAGCTCTCAACGTAGGCGTTCTGAAGTCCACGTTTAGTGAACAATTTTTTTCTTGTTTTGGTCTGTACTACCACCTGTCAAAATGTGGAAAGCAAAGAGGTTGCAGTAGAAGACATCTGTTTCACAGTATGGATGATGAAGTGCTCATAGCTCGTAAGGTATGCATTTTAGAGCCCACGTTTAGTAGACATTTTCTACTTCAGCTGATCCTTTCAGTCATATCCCTGAATAATGCCAGTTCCTTCAGGGACACCCTGTCTACGTCAAAGCCTTAAAACAATAAGTCAAGTATTGGAAACTGTGTATACATCTCCAGGCAGCGTAACAGATGGCACGCAAATTACGTAAACTATATACTTCCAGTATTTGAGTGTAACAGCACTTCGCAGTTTCCCAGGAACTTTAAACATGATTTTCAACTTGTTGCAAAGCTTTCTCACTGGCATATTCTACAAAATAATGAAAGGACAAAAAGTTCATCGTTTATTACATTTTCGCTGTTCATGCACGAACACTTCCATCGTCGGTACGGCGTTTTAATACTACGCCGTCTGAACGTGTCTCCGCAGGCCTAACGGTACTGATCGAGCGCAGCGTCACCCTCAGACTATAGGCGCCAATATGTGCGGATATGTAGGGGCGTGTGGTCAGCACACCGCTCTCCGGCTGTTGTCAGGTTTCGTGACAGGAGCCGCTGCTTCTCAGTCAAGCAGCTCCTCAAAAATGGCTCTCTAGGGCCGAGTGCACCCCGCTTGCCAACAGCGCTCAGCAACAGGACGGTTACCCATGCAAGTGTTAGCAAAGCCCGAAAGCGCTGAACTTGGGTGATATGACGAGAACCGGTGTTACCACTGCAGCAATAGTAATATACAGGGTGATTCAAAAAGAATACCACAACTTTAGGAATTTAAAACTCTGCAACGACAAAAGGCAGAGCTAAGCACTATCTGTCGGCGAATTAAGGGAGCTATTAAGTTTCATTTAGTTGTACATTTGTTCGCTTGAGGCGCTGTTGACTAGGCGTCAGCGTCAGTTGATGCTAAGGTGGCGACCGCTCAACAGAAAGCTTTTTGTGTTACTGAGTACGGCAGAAGTGAATCGACGACAGTTGTTCAGCGTGCATTTCGAACGAAGTATGGTGTTAAACCTCCTGATAGGTGGTGTATTAAACGTTGGTATAAACAGTTTACAGAGAATGGGTGTTTGTGCAAAGGGAAAGGTTCTGGACGGCCGAGAACGAGTGATGAACTGGACTACAGTATCTGGAGATGTTAGAGAATTGGCTGTTCCCTCAGCTCGAACAAGAAGCACAACAATTCATATTTCAGCAGGATGGAGCGCCACCACATTGGCACTTATCTGTCCGTAACTACGTGAACGTCAACTACCCGAGGCGATGGATCGGCCGCCAGGCAGCCCGTGACAGAGCACTTCATCACTGGCCTCCAAGAAGCCCTGATCTTACCCCCTGCGATTTTTTCTTATGGGGGTATGTTAAGGATATGGTGTTTCGGCCACCTCTCCCAGCCACCATTGATGATTTGAAACGAGAAATAACAGCAGCTATCCAAACTGTTACGCCTGATATGCTACAGAGAGTGTGGAACGAGTTGGAGTATCGGGTTGATATTGCTCGAGTGTCTGGAGGGGGCCATATTGAACATCTCTGAACTTGTTTTTGAGTGAAAAAAAACCTTTTTAAATACTCTTTGTAATGATGTATAACAGAAGGTTATATTATGTTTCTTTCATTAAATACACATTTTTAAAGTTGTGGTATTCTTTTTGAATCACCCTGTATTACTTTCAAACTGGTGACTCTGTTCTCAAAACATTTTGCAGGGGACATACACATATACCACTCAATGTATCTGCAAAATCATATAATTATATGACTCATGGTTTATGAGGAGAAAAAATTTTTCCAGAAAAATAAGTTTCGATTCGTCTTTTTCGTTAGTTTATTGGTGAATAGTTCGGAATTAATAAAACCGACATAAGTTTGGATTTACGTCTTCAAATGGCTCAAATGGCTCTGAGCACTATGGGACTTAACATCTGAGTTCATCAGTCTCCTAGACTTAGAACATAACTAATCTAAAGACATCACACACATCCATGCCCGAGGCAGGATTCGAACCTGCGACCGTAGCAGCAGTGCGGTTCCGACTGAAGCGCCTAGAACCGCTCGGCTTTATGTCTTCAACCATCAATGTTCTACATGCTTAACGTCAGCTATTTAACACAACAACTCATTTGTTTCGCAGTGTTTTGTACATGGGAGTGGAGGAACTAGCTCGCCACTGAGAGCAAAGTGCCCGCGCGCTGTGCCGGCCTGTGCAGCGTGCCGTGGCGAGTGGGCCAGCTGTGCGGCCTTCCGCCGCCAGCGCCCGGAAGCATCCAGGAGGCCCTGCCGCCGCCGCCGCCGCCGCACACGACTTCCTGCCGGGGGCGTGACTGCGCCAGCGCCTGGGAGGTCCGCCCCCAACCGCAGCGCACGCGCCCGGCCGGCGGCGGAAACTTCTCCGCCGCAGTGGTTAGCGAGCACTTTTAAAAGTGTTACATGCTAAAGGCGCTCCCCGACTGGTTGAGTACACCGACAGAACGCTCGCGACTCATATAGCGGCACAGATGGAGTCAAGAGAAGAGAAAATGGTGGCAGGCTCAAGCACTTGGAGGGGGCAGGGGCGGGGACGATCACGTCGAAACCCTCCCTTTCGTTAGCGCAGAGCTATCTCTGAAAGTTGTGCAGTTCTAACGCCAAAACCACGAGACCTACAACAACCAGACAAGGTTTCCCGAAGAATGAGTCGTTCATTCTGCAGCGGAAACTACGCTGTTATGAATGCAGGTGGCAGTAGCGGAGTCCGCGCTGTTATGAATCCAGCTTCAGCCAGGAACCGCGCTGACGGTACGGTCGAAGTTTCGAATCCTGCCTCGGGCACGGATGTGTGTCATGTCGGTTTAAGCAGTTCTGTCTAGGGGACTGGTGACCTCAGATGTTGAGTCCCATAGTACAAAGAGCCATCTGAACGATTTGAATCCAGCTCGCAGATTAAAATATGTGAACTGCTCCGGAAATCGGAACAGGGTAGGCCAGACGAGCACGTGGAACATTCTCCATGATAGTTGTTACTAGCCTTAGCACTTACAGCGTGTGCAGGGCTTACTAGCGACAGGCTAGCGACTGGTTTCTTCACCAGGCAACCACGATTCCAGGATTTGTGCCTTCCATCCCATTCACAGATGAGGCCACCTTTACTCAGATTGATATCTTCAACTTTGATAACAGTCGCCTGTGGAATAGTATGCAGAATCCCAATGGTGGTGCTCCAGCCCGCTTCGCTGTTAGCGTCTAGAGGCATCTCAACCGTGTCTTCCCCTGGTCGATGGACCGGACGAAGGGTCCAGTTGCATGGCCTGCTCGTTCACCGGATCTCAAGCCGTGTGGTTTCCGGTTATAGGGCCATCTCAAAAGTGTCGTGCATGCAGAACCCATTCCAGATGTGGAGACACTAGAGCAGCGTATTCGTGCTAACTTTGACAGTTCGGATGCAGCCTCGCCGATGTGAACGTGTGAGACAGAATATACTACGTCATGTACACGCATGCGTTGAGACACATGGAAACCATTTTGAACACATACTGCAACTGTGGCTGCACGGTATAGCGCGTATTAGACCGAAGTCTCTGTAACAATGTATGATTGAATAAATGGTCTCTAGCATGGAAACGGTGCATTTCCGGACGGAAGTTCATTAGACTTGTTTTGTGCCGTATCCTCTCATCGCTGAATCCCTAGAGTTTGTACACGGTGGAAAAAAATCACCCTGTAAAGAAGAAGGGTGGCTACAACCCATATTAATGTCCAATAATTTGTACTCGTACAGTGGTGATAAGATAGTGTATACTGTAGCCAGAAGATGTACAAGATGTGGAAAGAAAGCCGATAGGCGAGGAGTTCCAGTCTCGTGCAGCAGCGGGTATCTCGGGGAGCGCTGCGAGGCACAGGGGAAGGGCGCGGGCAGGCGAGGTTTTTCCGGCGCCGCACTCTTCCCCTCTCCAGCCCGCTCTTCTCCGGGGCTGAGAAGCGTGCGAGGGCTTTTGTGGGGCGCGAGGAGTGGAGTGGCCGCAGCCCGTCCAGGACTCGGCGGCGGCGGCGGCGGCGGCGGCGGACCTGCGGAGGGAGCCGCGCCTCCTCCACAATGGCACTCGGCGCCCAGGTGCCGCGCAGACAGCACGTGAACGTGAACGCCGGGGTCTCGTAAGGCCCGACAGCGAGCGGTCAACTAGCCGCAAACGCAAGTGCAAAGTACTGTGAAAATAGTAACAGAGGCTCGGAAGGGAGAGGGGACTCACTGATGATGACACAAGAGACGAAAACGTGGTTTGTCTTACGAAAAACACTCATATTTCATTAACAACAATATTAGATATATTGCTGTCATTTAATCTTTCGGCTAAGGTGTGAATGTGTGTGTGTGCGTTTTCTGTTTCGGAAGAAGGTCCTTTGGCCGAAAGTTTACGTGTATAGCAGTGTTTTCCTTGTGCCTATATGCTACTCAGCGTCTTCTCTATATGGGGATCTACTCTTTTCATAATGTTGTTGTTATTCCATCCTAACTCATACTTCATTCATTTTGGTAGTTACATCTGTGAAAATCTCAGGAAGAATGGCTTAGGTTTCATCTACATCTTATCGATTATGATAGATAAAACGGGTGGCAGATTTCCGTTTATCGATAGGATACTGGGAAAACGGATTCAGTCTTGAAACTGATAACAAAATCCATCCTATAATACTGTTCGCGAGTGTGGGTCTCATACCAGCTAGGGCTACCAGGAGATATTGAAAATATTTTTTTACTCCATTTACTGCAAGCTTAAAGACCTGTTACGTGGTGTTTTAAAAGAGGCAGTACATTTTACAATTTCCATCATGTAATAACATAAATTTTCGCATATTAGAAGGAAAAACTGTTTTCAGCTAAGGAAAATCATTATCGCGAATCACAAAGTAAATGAAGCAAAATAGGAACTACAAGTTAGTTAAAGGAAACAGGGGATGTTGAGTAAAAATGTTGGTAATTCAGAAGAGAATAACAGAAAGATGAAAAAAATACATAAAATGGTTGATGGTTGCCGCCACCGTCTGTCATCGCAAGGGAAACCCTCGGAACTCCATCGAGCCTTTTCCTTTCGAGTTGACATTACATAGTGAACGGATACTAAGAAGGACAGCACAGGTTTGTCTGACTAACTGGAGGTGTCACCTAAATGCTAAGAAACCTGAACTGATTGGTGCGTGAAGAAAGAAGGCAAACTTTTTTAAGGTATCACACTAGGATAAATGTATTAACAGTTGTGGCGATTACTTTTAATATAATAAGTGAGGATGTTTGGAACATACTTACAGTTCACCCCCCCCCCCCCCCCCCCCACATCTCCCTTATGACTTATGTAGGGACCACGAAGAAAAGATTAAACAGCTTATAGGAGACATTTAAGCATTTATTTTCCCCATCTTCCGTACGTGAATGGAACGGGAAAGAAGCCCCAACAACAGGTACAATGGGAAGCAGCCTCTACCACGGACTTCACAGTGGTCTGTGGAGTATGGATGCAGATGTAGATTACTCGGGTAGTTACACTTAAATGCTTGGTGGAAAGTCGTTTTAAAACTACACTAAGAGATGAAAAGTATCCGGAACCTCCAAAACATACTTTTTCATAATAGGTGCATTGTGCTACCACCTACAGCCAGGCACCTCGTATCAGAGACCTCAGTAATTATTAGTCATCGTGAGAAAGCAGAATGGGGCGCTCCGCGGCAGTCAAGGACTTCGAATGTGGTCAGGTGATTGGGTGTCACTTGTGTCATACGTCTGTACGCGAGATTTCCACACTCCTAAACATCCCTAGGTCCACTGTTTCCGATGTGATAGTGAAGTGGAAACGTGAAAGAACACGTACAGCACAAAAGCGTACAGGCCGACCTCGTCTGTTGACTGACAGAGACCGCCGACAGTTGAAGAGGGCCGTAATGTGTAATAGGCAGTCATTTATCCAGACCATCACACAGGAATTCCAAACTGCATCAGGATCCACTGCAAGTGCTATGAAGTTAGGCTGGGGGAGAGAAAACTTGAATTTCATGGTCGAGCCACACATCATGCTGGTTAATGCCAAACGACGCTTCGCTTGGTGTAAGGAGAGTAAACATTGAACGAAAGAAAATTGGAAAAAAACGTTATCTGAAGTGACGAATCACGGTACACAATGTGGCGATCCGATGGCAGGGTGAGGATATGGCGAATGGCCGGTAAACGTCACCTGCCAGCGTGTGTAGTGGCAACAGTAAAATTTGGGGGCGGTGGTGATATGGTGTGATCGTGTTTTTCGTGGAGGGGGCTTGCACCCCTTATTGTTTTGCGTGGCACTATCACAGCACAGGCCTACATTGATGTTTTAAGCGCCTTCTTGCTTCCCACTGTTGAAGAGCAGTTCGCGGATGGCGATTGCATCTTTCAACATGATCGAGCGCCTGTTCATAATGCACGGCCTGTGGCAGAGTGGTTACACGACAATAACAATCCTGTAATGGAATGGCCTGCACAGAGTCCTGACCTCAATACTATAGAACACTTTTGGGAGGTTTTGGAACGCCGACTTCTTGCCAGTGTCACGAACCGACATCGATACCTCTTCTCAGTGCAACACTCCCTGAATAATGGGCTCCCATTGCCCAAGAAACCTTCCAGCACCTGATTGAACGTATGCCTGAGACAGTAGAAGCTGTCACCAAGGCTAAAGCTGGGCCAACACCATATTGAATTCCATCATAACCGATGGAGGGCGCCACGAAATTTTAAGTCATTTTCAGCCAGTTGCCCGGATACTTTTCATCACATGGTGTATATTTGTACCGTTCCTCTCTCGACTAACATGCTGGAATCATGAATACCTAAAACTTTTTCGTGATTTAGTAAGATATCTCTTATTTCTAAAACGAAGACATCAAAATATTTTTGCATTCGAAGGAGAAAGTCGTTGCTTGAAATTTCACGAAAATATTTCGCTGCACAGTAAAATGCCTTCGTTTATATGATTGCCTTCCCAACTCATTCATACACCTCGGATACTGTACTTCGTGATGACAATGAACGAGTCTCTTTGCTTTCAATTATTTCAGAAGTTTTCAAAAATTTTGTATATGTGGAGAGTCGCACCCCCCGGATGCTTAATAAACGTAAACGTGATTCGTAGAAGGCTGTAATGCGATTTTTATCTAATCGTCTGATTAATTTCGACTAAGCGTCATTGTCAAGCACATTTGTAGCATCTGTATTTCATGTCATTTTCAAATTGCACCTAAAAAGTAGCCATATTCCGTCACTTTACGAAAGGATCCACACTACAGTGACACCGTTTAAGATCGTATTCTGAACTTCGCTCTATGTACAACATCATGTGAGGTTTGCGACTTTACGAGTATGTGCAATTGAATGAAAACTGTGGCTATCGACTGTACAGGTTGTCCAGGCTAAAAGAATACACAAACAAATCCTTGTAACGAAGGAACTTGACATTTTGTGCTCTTGGGTAAATACGCAATCGATAGAGACACTCTCCAAGATATGATCCTCAGAATTTCGTAATCAGCGCTGAGTCGCGTCGCGCATGCGCCAGTGAGAGAGCACACATATCTCGATATGTTGGCGAACTGTGCAGGTCCACAGATTCCTACCGACGTCATTTTCCAGCAGGATGGGGTCCCCGTCCAATAGGGATGTTATCACATTTCTCCATGAGACGTTTCTTGAGCGTCCCATTGCCTGATGCCTCGGTCTCCCGATATGGATTTCACTGCATGAGGGTTTATCAAGGCTCGAGACCTGGTAGATAACGGATCTACGCCACAGTAGAGGTCATAACACCTGTCACGCTTATGAACATATGGGCAGATGTGGAGTACCGTTTGGATATCTGTCGAGTTACAAAATGTGCCCACATTGAACTGTACCAATGTGCATAAAAATGTTTGAGCTCCTGTGGACACTGCTGGGCAGATAAACCTGTAAACTTTAACAGGTACTGAAGTAGGATGTTCAAATGTTCAAATGGCTCTGAGCACTATGGGACTCAACTGCTGTGGTCATAAGTCCCCTAGAACTTAGAACTACTTAAACCTAACTAACCTAAGGACAGCACACAACACCCAGCCATCACGAGGCAGAGAAAATCCCTGACCCCGCCGGGAATCGAACCCGGGAACCCGGGCGTGGGAAGCGAGAACGCTACCGCACGACCACGAGATGCGGGCATGTAGGATGTCTTTGTATACCTCTAGCCCGGACATGCTGTATGTCCAATCGAAAGAAAACCACTATTTTGTTTACACTTTTGATTCGTATCTTCTCGTTACGCAGACAGTAGCCAGAGCGGTGATGTAAAACATGTGTGTACCACATTTGTGATGTTCCTGCCAAGACTTGAGAAGTGGGAATAAATAAATCTTTCAAAAGCCACTGACCGCAGTTTTACTGTATTTACATTAAATCAAGAATAGGGTGTCGTCGTTTTCCTTCTCATCTAAGGGGCCCTGCCACTAATTAATTTACTTACTGAAGCCACTCAAAACGTACGATATGCTGCCGTACAGCCAAGAACCGCCGTGGGGCTCTATTCAGTCAGTGCCGCGCCGTGTTGTTGAGCGCGGGTTCCGTAAAGCGAAGGAGAACGCAGGCCAGTAACGACTCGGACAGGTGGCCGTTTAGTGCCGGACGCCAGCGCAGATTGCATCAGCCGGCGGCTTAACCCGCGACTCGGCAATCGCTTCGGTGGAGATAGCGCGCCGGGCCCGGAACAGGCGTCCAGCAGGGGCGACGTAAGCGGCTTGGGATCGCGGTCCAAGTTAATCCCCGGGCACCACTCCGGCTCTCCTCGGCTGAGCTGGCCGCGGGAACAATGCGTCACACTTAGTGGCGCCTCGATGTAATATGCATCAGCTAATTCCGTTTAAATTTACATACTGACCATCCTTTAGCGATAGTGGCGCTGTAATTGAATCTAAACACTCTGGTTATTTTAGCGACGAGGGCAGGTGAAGCGGACGAGGGGGGTGAGCGGCTAAAAAAATAGAAGAGCGGAAAAAGGAAGGATAATGTTGCGGAGCGGTCGGTGTGCGCGGGCGCTGCGAGATAGGGGAGGGACGGTTTTGTTGCCGAGTTATCCGGCGACCACATGGCCCTAATCCGACACAGCGCGCTATGAATAACGCTTTAATTTAGCTGCGGTCTCGCCAGTAAATCAGCGGCCGGGTTGGCCGGCGACGCCACGGCGGCGGGCGCTCGGCGCTCGGCGCTCGGCGGTCAGTAACCCGAGCCGCCGTCAGGTGGCCGGCGCGGGGTGCGCTCTGGAAGCCCTACGAGCCCTGCAGCCCTTCGTGGCCCCGGCGCCAGCTGTCCCCGGCCCTCTGCCACACTCGTCCACCGTGCTGCTATCGGCAGGTAGTCTATTGTCCTCGACGCCTAATATTCGCTGCATTCCAAGTACCGCAAGGCATCGCACCAGGACCACTTTTCTTCTTTCGCTAATTAATCACTTACGATCGAGCAGAAACACTTGTTACTCTTCTTTTTAACACTGTATTCTTTAATAAAGAAAGCAGACTCCAGTTGTAAGAGTCAAAAGGTATGAAAGGGCGTGACATAGGCTTGTAACCTGACCCTGATGTTATTCAATTTGTGCACTGAGCAAGTAGGAAAGGCAACAAAGGAGTAATTCGGGAAGACAATTGAAAAATGGATCTGGGCACTATGGGACTTAACATCTGAGGTCATCAGTCCCCTAGAACTTAGAACTACTTAAACCTAACTAACCTAAGGACATCACACACACCCATGCCCGAGGCAGGATTCGAACCTGCGACCGTAGCAGTCGCGCGGTTCCGGACTGAAGCGCCTAGAACCGCATGGCCACACCGGCCGGCGAAGACAATTGAACTTCAGGCAGAAGAAATAAGAATTTGTGGTTTGCTGATGACAATGTAATTCTGTCAGCGACAGCAAAGGACTTGGAAGAGCAGCTGAACGGAATGAATAGTGCCTTGAAAAGAAATTGTAGTATGATCGTCAACAGAAGTAAAACAATGGTAATGGAGTGTAGTCGAATTGAGTCAGGCAACGCCGTGAAATTTATGTTAGGAATTGAGAAAGCAAATGTAATAGATGAGTTTTGCTGTTTAGGTAGTAAAATAAATGATGATGGCAGAAGTAGAGAGGATGTAAAATGTAGACTGGCAATGCAACAAAAGCGTTTCTGAAGAAGAGAAATTTGTTAAATCTACCATACGTTTGATACGAAGTCTTTTCCGAAAGTATTTATCTGAAATATCACTTCGTACGGAAGCTTTTTGAATTTTGGTCCTACAGAAGAACGTTCAAGATGTGTAAACTGATTTACCGATGAGAAGGTAGGCTACTAAATGGATACGGGAAAAAAGAAATCTATGGCAGAACTTAGGTAAAAAAAGAGGGCTCGGTTGATAGGATACATCCTGAGAGATCAAGGAACAGCCAGTTTGAAACGCAGGGAAGTGTGTGTGTGTGTGTTGTGGGGGGGGGGGGGGGGTGCGACGAGGACAGGAGGGGGTAAAATTTGTAGAGGGACACGAAGGCATGAATACAGTAAGCAGGTTGAAATGGATGTGGGTTGCAGTATTTATTCACAGATGAGCAGCGTTACGTTGGTACACTAGCGTTGACAGCTGCATCAAACCAGTCTTTCGACTGAATACCAATACAGCAACATTCTTTCACGTAAATGAGTGAGTATTCTTCAGTTGGTCCAACCATATAAGTTATTCAGTCCTTCTATCTTCTTCAACAAAACCCTGCGCTTTTTTATAGTCTTTTCTGATGCCATTTCGATTCTGTAAATTTGCCGTTCCTAAGCATTTTCTTCGCATGCATCGATGGACAGTAAATTTTCAGCTTCAAAAAATGGCTCTGAGCACTATGGGACTTAACATCTGAGGTCATCAGTCCCCTAGAACTTAGAACTACTTAAACCTAACTAACCTAAGGACATCACACACATCCATGCCCGAAGCAGGATTTTCAGCTTCGATAGTGGATGGGCACTCCCTTTAAATGCTTATCAAAGAAAAGTCTATCTACAGCGATTAAACTTCTCGGCAAACCGGAAATGAAGTCGAGTGAACACGTAACATCAGCTTAACGAGAAGTTTATCGTACCTAGAACAACCGCACTGATGGCAAAAATCACATTTATTGGTGACCGGTTTCAGTTCAAAGGCGGACCATCCTCAGACCGTACTCCAAAGTTGATACGTAGGGCAGTTGACAGCATCTAGAGACTTCTGCAATTCCTGCTCTGTGGACCCGTCTCTATACACCAACTCTGGAGTACAGTCTAAAGATGGTTCACCTTTGAACTGAAAACGGTCACTAATAAATGTGATTTGTGCGATCTAGACTGTTTTTCTTAGTACAATTGTGAAACTGCTCGCTGTATTCCCAAAATGTTTTCGACAATACGTAAGAAGCTTATTAACAGGCTGTTGCAGTTCGGAAGAGCAACTCCAAATTGTCTATGACATACACGAAGTGCGTCATTACTGTGTGGGCTTCCCAGAATGGAAGACACAGTGATCCATTAATTACTGAGTATGAAAATGCTCAGCGTCGAGAAGCCCGCTAATATGATTTTGGGGTCTGCTAGACAGCAGTACCTTAGCGACTCTCGCAGTTACAGTCAGCTAATCATCGCGTATCAGGAAAGAGGGACAGGACTCGCAGCTTGTTCACTGGTAGGAGGCCGTGCGCGCGCGTGAAAGCATCAACATGTGACGGAAGCCGCGAAAGTAGCTGGGAAGCGTGTTAAATATGAGACGTAAGTCAGGCGGCATATGCGCCTTCCGGAGCCCGTGGTTCCGCAATATTGTACGCCGCGTCGGGCTTCATCCTCGGCCTGCTGCGGAAACCCCGCTCGCGCCGTCGCCTTCCTGCAGCTGCTCTGCGCCCACCGCCAAACGCCTTCTGGTGGCCCGTCCGTTGCTCAGGCCGCGGGTAGAACAGTGCCCTAGTAAGTATCCCGTCAAGAGCTCAACAGTAATATACGTGGCGTCTGATTTGTGACAAGCAACCATGATACGAGTACATTTCAGCTCTCGTCGTGTTGTTGTTGTTGTGGTCTTCAGTCCTGAGACTGGTTTGATGCAGCTCTCCATGCTACTCTATCCTGTGCAAGCTTCTTCATCTCCCAGTACCTACTGCAACCTACATCCTTCTGAATCTGCTTAGTGTATGCATCTCTTGGTCTCCCCCTACGATTTTTACCCTTCACGCTGCCCTCCAATACTAAATTGGTGATCCCTTGATGCCTCAGAACATGTCCTACCAACCGATCCCTTCTTCTGGTCAAGTTGTGCCACAAACTCCTCTTCTCCCCAATCCTATTCAGTACCTCCTCATTAGTTATGTGATCTACCCATCTAATCTTCAGCATTCTTCTGTAGCACCACATTTCGAAAGCTTCTATTCTCTTCTTGTCCAAACTATTTATCGTCCATGTTTCACTTCCATACATGGCTACACTCCATACAAATACTTTCAGAAAAGACTTCCTGACACTTAAATCTATACTCGATGTTAACAAATTTCTCTTCTTCAGAAACGCTTTCCTTGTCATTGCCAGTCTACATTTTATATCCTCCCTACTTCGTCCATCATCAGTTATTTTGCTCCCCAAATAGCAAAACTCCTTTACTACTTTAAGTGTCTCATTTCCTAATCTAATACCTTCAACATCACCCGACTTAATTCGACTACATTCCATTATCCTCGTTTTGCTTTTGTTGATGTTCATCTTATACCCTCCTTTCAAGACACTGTCCATTCCGTTCAACTGCTCTTCCAAGTCCTTTGCTGTCTCTGACAGAATTACAATGTCATCGGCGAACCTCAAAGTTTTTATTTCTTCTCCATGGATTTTAATACCTACTCCGAATTTTTCTTTTGTTTCCTTTACTGCTTGCTCAATATACAGATTGAATAACATCGGGGAGAGGCTACAACCCTGTCTCACTCCCTTCCCAACCACTGCTTCCCGTTCATGCCCCTCGACTCTTATAACCGCCATCTGGTTTCTGTACAAATTGTAAATAGCCTTTCGCTCCCTGTATTTTACCCCTGCCACCTTTAGAATTTGAAAGAGAGTATTCCAGTCAACATTGTCAAAAGCTTTCTCTAAGTCTACAAATGCTAGAAACGTAGGTTTGCCTTTCCTTAATCTTTCTTCTAAGATAAGTCGTAAGGTCAGTATTGCCTCACGTGTTCCAGTATTTCTACGGAATCCAAACTGATCTTCCCCGAGGTCGGCTTCTACTAGTTTTTCCATTCGTCTGTAAAGAATTCGTGTTAGTATTTTGCAGCTGTGGCTTATTAAACTGATTGTCCGGTAATTCTCACATCTGTCAACACCTGCTTTCTTTGGAATTGGAATTATTATATTCTTCTTGAAGTCTGAGGGTATTTCGCCTGTTTCATACATCTTGCTTACCAGATGGTAGAGTTTCGTCAGGGCTGGCTCTCCCAAAGCCGTCAGTAGTTCCAATGGAATGTTGTCTACTCCGGGGGCCTTGTTTCGACTCAGGTCTTTCAGTGCTCTGTCAAATTCTTCACGCAGTATCGTATCTCCCATTTCATCTTCATCTACATCCTCTTCCATTTCCATAATATTGTCCTCAAGTACATGGCCCTTGTATAGACCCTCTATATACTCCTTCCACCTCTCTGCTTTCCCTTCTTTGCTTAGAACTGGGTTTCCATCTGAGCTCTTGATGTTCATACAAGTGGTTCTCTTATCTCCAAAGGTCTCTTTAATTTTCCTGTAGGCAGTATCTATCTTACCCCTAGTGAGATAAGCCTCTACATCCTTACATTTGTCCTCTAGCCATCCCTGCTTAGCCATTTTGCACTTCCTGTCGATCTCATTTTTGAGACGTTTGTATTCCTTTTTGCCTGCTTCATTTACTGCATTTTTATATTTTCTCCTTTCATCAATTAAATTCAATATTTCTTCTGTTACCCAAGGATTTCTACTAGCCCTCGTCTTTTTACCTACTTGATCCTCTGCTGCCTTCACTACTTCATCCCTCAAAGCTACCCATTCTTCTTCTACTGTATTTCTTTCCCCCATTCCCGTCAATTGTTCCCTTATGCTCTCCCTGAAACCCTGTACAACCTCTCGTCGTGACCAATAAAAATTAGACTTACCACAGATGTAATCACCCTTTTTCCCGTGGCGATGTTCAGGTGAAGACTTGGTAGGTTCTGGCTCACTGTATTAACCAGCACTGTATGTGCATTGCTTTTGAAAATGTACTAGTTGAGGACTGGATGAAACAGTTCCAATGCGTGTGGGTTCTTCCACATGGGTTTAGTTTTGAAGTCCATTAAATTTATGTTAGACATACATGATCAATGACACAAATTTAGAACTGTCAAATTCAGCTAAATCTCTGTATATAAAAGGCTATGTCCCGCCTGACTGACTCACTCGTTGACTCAACATTGCGCAGCACAAACCGCTAAGGATAGAAGAAACTTAAAATTTGCAAAGAGTGTTGATCTTATACTGTGGGCGTCTTTTAAAAATATTTTTTTCTTTTCTTTGAAATTACATCCCTAGTGGTGTGAAATTGGGACTGAAAAGTTTCTGAAAATATATTGTTACTAAGGTAATCTGAGCCATACTTAAGAAAACTGTTATTTGGTTTCTCGGTCAGAGATAAAGAAATACCTGTTTCAGCATTTTTGGGAATTCAGCCACTAAGAGGATAAAATAGTGGGGGAAAGCTTTTTTGAAAATAAATAATTATTCAAGAACTACTAAAGCGCTTTCAAAACTACGTCTATCAAAATTGGTATTTGAGTTCTCGGGTAGAAATAAAAAAAAATACGTCTTTCAGTTTTTTGGAAATTCAATCTCCTAGGGAATGAAACAGGGAACGAAGAGTCTTGTGAAATTATTTTATTATGAAAGCATTTTCAAAGCTAAATCTATCAGAAATTGTTTTTGGCTTCTCTGTTATAAATAAGTAATACATATCTCACTGTCTGTGAAAATTCAACCCCTAAGTGTCTGAAATAAAATTTTTAAGCAAATTTTTAAGCTAAATCTAAGGAAATTGATATTTCACTTCTCTTTTAGATAAAAAGAAATATATGATAGGAGATGAAGAGTTATATGAAAATATCATCACAAGAACGCAAAATCACGATGAACAAATCTCTACAGCTTCAGCTATCAGAATCGCATTTTGGTGAGAAGTACATTCGGAAAAGACCATGCTTCGATGGTCTTAATTAGCGTGAAAAGTATTGAAGGTTTGGCAATTTGTGAACAACATAAAAATTCTATTAATGAAAAACAAAGAAAGTCTGGAAACCGAAGAGCTTTATATTTAATTCAGAGAGCAACACGAGAAGATTGTAAAGTAGGCAGTTTCACTAGTGCACTTGTTGTACCTTTTAAGTGTACTGCCAATAAAATGTAGCCCCCCCGTTCGGCTTCCGTACAGCATATTCGATACAATTGTTGCAATTTAAGTCGGTCCTCAATTCAAGCCTACGCGAGCGAAGCAGCGGATGCTAAACTAGTTGGTGATATTGTAGTTAGGACCAACTTAATTTGCAACAATAGTATCGAATATGCTGTACGGATGATGAACGAAAGACTGCATTTTATTGGCAATATACTTGAAAGATACAGGTCCGCTAGAGAAATTGCTTGCGTTACAATTTCGTCGTGTTCCTCTGTTAGTTAAATATAAAGCTTTTTGATTTACCGCTGAGAGAATTCGTCGAAATGACACGATATACCGACAGTTTCATGCACCGTAAGACAGGCAGCTGAATTTCCAACGCACACATCCAACTGACGTAATTTGAGATGCCTGTCTTAAGATGCATGAAATATTTCACTGACCAGTTTTATTTTGCTACTCCTGTATTAGTTTGCCTACACTAGGCTTTACTATCCTGCGGCAGCGTCAAAGGCGGGAAAAACTTGGAACATGACACCCTGTCCACAGTCTTTATTTCGCCATAGCCTTCAATAATTTTCTTTTGCCCATCTTCGAGAGTAAACTAATACTATACAGGGTGGGGGAAATAAAAGTGACCCGGGCGAGTGGGTACGATTGGACGTGACTGCATGCATATAACCACACCCCGTGACGAGCACGGTACGTGTAAGCCCGCACGTGATCCACACCGGTTCAGAGCGTAGTGCGTGCTGTGGCAGTGTGAGTGGAGCATTGCAAAGGGGACGTTGAAACAGCGGGTGTTCGTCGTGGTAAGTTACGTGACAAGAAAACAGTGGAAAAGGTGTGTTAAGTTGTTTGGTTAGAAGTTTAATTCTGTCAAAGTGCCAGCGGAGAGTGCCAGGGAACGCGTAGTCCGACAATGGCGTCAGAACCAGGAATGGTGGTCACTTTCAGTATCTGCTATAGTCAGGTTAGTACCGTATTTGCTGTCGTCTGTTGCGTTTCTTCGTACCCTGGAACACTGTTCTCCAGGCCTGTTCCATCTCCCCAACCCTCTGTTAAAGTTAGTTGTGAGTGCCTAAGAAAAATGCAGTTGTGCGTTAGGAATGTAGCCAAGAGTGTAATGGGTGTGGAAAAACGTGGCTGGTACTACTCAACTAATGTTTCTTTCTCATCACAAGATGAGCCACAGAACTTGTACTGCCGAATGGAACAGGCCAGGAGGTTGAATTGCCGGCGACTCGCTTCGTGAGAGATTAAAATAACGCCGGCTACAGGCTCCTATAACTTCTGTCGGCACAGCACAGACACGTTCGACCTGAAAGTAGATGCAATATTTTTTTGCATGCAGCGCAGCACTCCACAGAATCGGATTTATTTCGCCTTTTAGTATTTATCGCTCCGATTTCATATTTAAAACCTACCCACACCTGGGATATGGCGCAAAAAAAAATTATTCGATCCGCCGCTATGCGGTTGCCGCTCCGCCCGAAATCGTCGGCTTCTTAATAACACGTCTCGCGTTTCGGCGGAGAATATCGTTAACCCGCCGAGGTCGCAACAAGGTGGGGCGAAACGCAGGTGGAGCGGCAGCTCTTGCGGAGAGAAAGACGCATTTCTCGGGAATAAAGTTTATAACTGCGTCTCCGCCCAGAGAGGTCCCTAGAAATATTCGAACGGCGAAAAGTTTCGCATCGCAAGGAGGGCGGAGAAACGGGAGCTGTTGGCGGCCGTAAGAGCGGAGAAATAGAGGGGAAAAGAAAGAAAGACAGAGAGCGTGGGAGAGGACGGTAACTTTTCGTGAATTCAAAACACGGAATTATAAAGCAGCAGCAACTATTTTCCTTACGTATTCGCCGAGGGGGCCGGCCGCCCACAGTCGCGTTCCTTTTGTTTTTAAGCGTCTCGGCGGCGGCGGCGGAGTTGGCGTGTAGGATCTCGTTTCGCGTATCGCGTTACATACGGAGCTCCCTCTCTCTCTCTCTCTCTCTCTCTCTCTCTCTCTCTCTCTCTCTCCGGCTGGGAGACAACGGGGCCGGCTCTCCGCTGCGGCATTAATACCCCAGACGGTCCAGAAGCAGCAGCAGCGAGGGCCAGCTAGCCCGGAGTCGCGGCTAGCATTAACATAAGCCGGGCACGACCGCGCGACAGATTTCGCGGCACCGCTAGTCCGCGCGCTGCGTATCCCTCCGATCGGCGGGGTAATGTATTCGCGAGGCAGCCGGCGCGCCGTGGAGGAAGCGCCCGCTCGCCTCATTTAAAAGTACGATACGGCCGCCAGGGGGCGCCCAGCTGCGATATCTTCATCTGCCGCCCAGGAGCTGCGAAATATCGCAGTGGGGGCGCGGTTCCAGCAGGGAGGCAACCACCGCGTACAAATGGTGGCCGAAGGGGTGTCGTCCGGACTCCTTCAAAATCTACGCTCTGTTCTCCACCAAATGCACCAAGGCATCTGTAAAGCTCCTGGATAAGAGTCCAAACCTAAAAGGGAAAATGACGCGCGCAAAAATCAGACAAGTTTCCACTGGAACAAATGGAACATGAGTTCAGCAACTGCGTCTCGTTATTATCAAACATTACTTTGAATTAACTGATATCCCCTTGACTCCTGTCCACCTTAGCGTGTGCTCGCTCATTAAGTAGCTCCCTTTTCCACAAAAACCTCAAAACAACTTTATTGATCGCTCAGTATCAGTCACACCCGACTTCACAAGCGCAACACTTGTGAAACCTCAACACCACCGATCAACCCACAGGCCCCTTGCCTCCTCTCCTACCCTCGAAATGGTCGCTGGCTGACTCCCAATTTCCCAAGCAACTAAAGTGCTGCACGACATCATTTTAACATGTAGATCTTTCGGTCAGTCAGTCTAAATCGGGTCTAGCGCCAATCATGGCGTTCTTTATCTTCTGGTCGTAGACTGTCAATAGGTCAGTTTCACATAGCCAATGAGATGATAGTATTACGTAACCAATCATGGAGAGGAAAGAGGCACGGAATTTCTAGTGGCGAAACTGATATCATTATAAAACTGATATCATTAAGCGCTCGTTGGAAAGTTCGACATTGCTTTAATGCCTACCTAGAATCAAGGTTGCTGCGACAGGTTGGAGGGTAACATAGCCTGAGTGTATAGGATAGCCCGAGGTCTAGTTTAGGTTCAAGGGTGACAATTTTCTTTGCAAATTGGCGAAGGCGACGAATGCGTACGTGAAAACATGTATTCTTTCTGACTGAAGGTGGTTTTGATACACTGACTTCTGTCACAGCCCAAGGTCTAGCTTAGCTTCAAAGGTGATAATGTCGTTGTGTGTTGGCGAAACCAACGAATGTGTTACTTAAGAGAAGCTTTGTCTCGGATTTCAGGCTGTGGTGATAGACTGATATACCGTAGCCCGACGTGTAGGTTAAGTTCAAAGGTGACAATTTTATTGCGAACTGCCGACGCCGGCGAATGTGTGCGTCAAAACAAGCATACTCTGTGGTGACAGACTGATCTGTAGCATAGCCCGAGGTCTAGGTTAGGTTGAAAAGTGAAATTCTTGTTGCAAAGTGGCGAACCCGACGAATGGGTACGAGAAAATAAGCTCTCTCTGATTGAACCTTGCGTTCATAGGATAATCTGTAGCGTAACCGGAGGCTTAGATTACACTGGAAGGAAACTCTGAGTTGCCGAAGCTAAGGAATGTGATTTTATGTGACGAATATAAGATACAGTTGCTGAAGAGTTCATATAAGTATTCAGTAGACACTCAACCGTTGTAGAATATGTACTTCTCACATCCTTGTGGGTGCTCATTTCCGCCATATCTTAAGCACCATTCATTTACTTGTGTTTGGGAGATGTCTGGCGGCAGGAAGGGCATCCGGCCACCCCTTAACTTAACCATGCCAAATCCGTCCTTAACCCTGCCGACCCTGCGCACAATGTGGGATAAAGGCAGTAGCAAAAGAAAGAAAAAAAAAAGACTATGGCAGATGTATTAACTCCTGCGAATACTGTCGGACGCTGCTCTCTTCCGAAAAGTATCTGATTGCGCATCTACACTGGCATGAGAATGTGAGCCGGCCGGAGTGGCCGTGCGGTTCTAGGCGCTACAGTCTGGAGCCGAGCGACCGCTATGGTCGCAGGTTCGAATCCTGCCTTGGGCATGGATGTGTGTGATGTCCTTAGTTAGGTTTAATTAGTTCAAAGTTCTAGGTGACTGATGACCTCAGAAGTTAAGTCGCATAGTGCTCAGAACCATTTGAACCAGTTGAGAATGTGACAATATTCCTACCCCTGCTGGTACGCTACGCCACGTAACACGGCGTCTGGCCGCTATTCTCTCATTGGCTGCGGAGTACCAGCAGCTGACATTCACCCTCTCACGGCGAGCGCTCACATCACTGCTGCACGAAACGTGTTTAGTACGGTACTAGCTGCGATCTAAACTTTTACCAAATAATGCATTAATTTCAAGCTGAAGTAGAAGTTTCGTTTGAGGAAGACTGCAAACAGCAGGACGAGACAAGTGAAATATTGGAGGAGGTGAGAAGCAGTAGAACAGAATTGAATTAGTGACGGCAGACGGACTCGGCGAGCTAATGTAATCGAGGCGCGCGGAGCCGACTGGGCAGCGGTGCCGGACCGGTCCCTCGGCCGTTCCCTGCACGTGGCCGCCACATTGTCTGCGGTCACCGAGCACGAACGCCGCGGGCCGGGTAGGCAGCAGCAGCAGACGGCAGCGGCGCGACGAAAGAAGCGGACCCGGCTAATGCCATCGGACACGGCCCGTTTAATGGCGTTGTCTGCCGACGGCGGCGCCGCGCCGCGCCGTCGACGGCTGAAAGCGCGCCGGACAGAAAGCGATTCGGCGGCGCGGCGTGCGCGCTCGGCCGAATATGGGATCGCAGCGGCTGCGCGGCCCGGCTGGAATAGGTTTCTCCAGTCGCCGGCCGCTGATCCTGTTTTCCGGTCGCCGGCGGCGCAATCCGAATGGCGGCTGGCCAGTGGAGAGCGGTACGGTGCGGAAACCGCAGACCCGCGGCTAAGAGAGGCGCTTCAGTTCTGTGTCCAGCCACGACCCGGGAGGCAGGTCCGAGAGAGGGCGAGCACTATTGCGTCTAGAACAGCGAGAGGGAGGCGAGGGCCGAGACGGGCACGAAAAAACAAAATGCGCAGAAGAGGAATGACACCACCGGTTGATCATTCCGTACCTATAAAACGAACTTTTTGGTCATTAGTCCTCTGACTGCGTTGATGCGGCCCACCACGAATTCCTCTCCTGTGCCAAACTTTTCATCTCAGAGTAGCAACTGCCACCTATGTCCTCAACTATTCGCTTGAGCTATTCCAATCTCTTGTCTTCCAGCACAGTTTTTACCCTCTACAGCTCCCTCTAGTACCATGGAAGTTATTCCGTGACGTCTGAAGTCGTGTCCATCATCCTGTCCGTTCGTCTTGTCAATCTTTTCCATACGGGGTCTAGGGCATGTAGAGCGGACTGTGAAGACAATGCTTTGAATATCGAAAAAATTAGTCATCATCACTTTGAATCTTGATCTGCTCATTCGAGATTTTTCCTCTCTTGCTGAAATTGGGCCCTTCCAGGGCATAGATTGGCGCTTAATTTTTGGATCATAAGTGAAAATCCTAGATTCTTCATATGTTATCACTCTTCTCAAGAAATTAGGATCATTGGAACATCTTCACGAGCTTCTTCAGGTGCGGACAGTTTTCGGCGAAAGTTTGGCGCACACTTTTCTCGTTTTAAACTGGTTATGTAATATTTGCCTTACGCATTCTTTGTCAATTACTACAGTTTCAGCACTCGATTGAGTACTCAATCGACGATCAGACGGAACCAGATTAGCTAATTTTTCGATATTCGCATCTATTTTTAATGTAGAAGTGCGTCCCGGGCATGAGTCATCTTGACCATCATGGAAACGCTTGGCCCACCCAAAATCTCGCGTTCGTGATAAACAGCCTCCGTCATATAGTTCTTTTGGTAAAAGATAGGTGTCAGCAAGAGTTTTTTCATGTGAAACTTCACGACAATTCGTTACTCTATTACGAAACTTATAATATTTCCTGCAAAAGAAAATAACAGCTCTTACACAAACAAAGGCTACGGCCACACCGATTTGTCTACAGTGATCAGAGATGCCGCATTCCACTGAGAAGGCTTCGCACTTCGCAGCTATTGGTTGTTCATCTTTGGTGCATGCCTCCTCCTACGGACGTTTATTTTTGTCACTGACGCTCCACATCCAACATCGATTAGGACCACGCCACGGCCTTCAGTTCGGCGAGATGACCGCTTGGACAGAGCGCTGTTGCAGTATGGCGGCAAGAACCCGAACCAGGAGGACGGGGTAATTGCTTAAATGGGGCCAGTGTTAGTTCAAAGCAGTAACTGTAATCCCGTTACGCTGACGTGTAATAGGATAAAGCCGTAATAGATATGTTGCGAATTGGTTTTGGCAGTATGCTGCGCGGTCGCTAGCTATTTGCTGTGTATTAATAACGACAGCAATTTTGGAGTTTTAATAAAGTTTCAACGTGCCACATTGATTCGGTCCCGCGCGACGCAGCGATTGCGAGCCAGCGCTGTCCGTTAAGCGAGTGCGACCTTACAAAACCACTGAAGAGACCCGCTGTAAGTGCGCCGTAGTCCAGAGCGCTTAAAACAGGGAGTTTATCGACTCAGCAAAGTAACGGACTGGTTGAGAACATGATTAAGAACGCGTCAAGCTACTACTGCATGCCCAAAGTAGCAGGCTGTACGAAAAACTTTAAATTCGTTTTTCGTAGTCCTGTGAAGTAAGAGAACCAAATTACTTAATTAAAGACTTTGTTGCACAGCTCATATATAAAGCTAAAGAAGTGGTTTTATTGATAAGTTAATGCAGTTTACACAGGTTTATGCGTGTGTCATTCTGAAAACAAAATCACCAATACGCTATTACATTCTTCCCATGTTTGAGTGCGCTAATGATTTATCCAGGTAAGAGAGTACTGTTGTTGCTCCATTTTATGATTACGAAACCTTCTATTTTACTGTTTTTCTATTATTTTAGAGCCACTTTTTCGTTATACAACGGGTACTCACAACTTGTTCATCTGATGTCAACAAACTGAACCATACTGTGAAACCACGTTCCTTTGTGCAAGTGGCTCATGTGGTCTATC
The DNA here is from genome assembly GCF_023898315.1 of Schistocerca nitens. Lineage (NCBI taxonomy): Eukaryota > Metazoa > Arthropoda > Insecta > Orthoptera > Acrididae > Schistocerca > Schistocerca nitens. The sequence continues at coordinate 1,221,823,760 of NC_064614.1, forward strand.
TATATTTTCGATGTCATGTTATGTTGATAGCATCTCTGAGTATTTGCATTTGTTCTGATACGAATGGATCTATATATTTATATCACCATGTTCAAGCGACTGACTAATGCGCTTCCATCACAGTCGTTGCAGGTCTATCTGGTGACGATTTATGACATAAACCAGTCGAACATAATGAACGTTTCAATATAACAGCTTTGGCCAGTTAAGAAATGTCTCCTGAACCTAATGCTTACAATATATTAAGAACTTACCATTATCGAATATGAATTCGTTCGTCTACATCTACATCTGAAAGAGGAAGCCGCCTGGTAGAATTTTGCACAGAGCACAACTTAATCATAGCTAACACTTGGTTTAAGAATCATGATAGAAGGTTGTATAAATGGAAGAACCCTGGAGATACTAAAAGGTATCAGATAGATTATATAATGGTAAGACAGAGATTTAGGAACCAGGTTTTAAATTGTAAGATATTTCCAGGGGCAGATGTGGACTCTGACCACAATCTATTGGTCTATATATGGGTAGCTGTAGATTAAAACTGAAGAAACTGCAAAAAGGTGGGAATTTAAGGAGATGGGACCTGGATAAACTGAAAGAACCAGAGGTTGTACAGAGTTTCAGGGAGAGCATAAGGGAACAATTGACAGGAATGGGGGAAAGAAATACAGTAGAAGAGGAATGGGTAGCTTTGAGGGATGAAGTAGTGAAGGCAGCAGAGGATCAAATAGGTAAAAAGACGAGGGCTAGTAGAAATCCTTGGGTAACAGAAGAAATATTGAATTTAATTGATGAAAAGAGAAAATATAAAAATGCAGTAAATGAAGCAGGCAAAAAGGAATACAAACGTCTCAAAAATGAGATCGACAGGAAGTGCAAAATGGCTAAGCAGGGATGGCTAGAGGACAAATGTAAGGATGTAGAGGCTTTTCTGACTAGGGGTAAGATAGATACTGCCTACAGGAAAATTAAAGAGACCTTTGGAGATAAGAGAACCACTTGTATGAACATCAAGAGCTCAGATGGAAACCCAGTTCTAAGCAAAGAAGGGAAAGCAGAAAGGTGGAAGGAGTATATAGAGGGTCTATACAAGGGCGATGTACTTGAGGGCAATATTATGGAAATGGAAGAGGATGTAGATGAAGATGAAATGGGAGACACGATACTGCGTAAAGAGTTTGACAGAGCACTGAAAGACCTGAGACGAAACAAGGCCCCCGGAGTAGACAACATTCCATTGGAACTACTGACGGCCTTGGGAGAGCCAGTCCTCACAAAACTCTACCATCTAGTGAGCAAGATGTATGAAACAGGTGAAATTCCCTCAGACTTCAAGAAGAATATAATAATTCCAATCCCAAAGAAAGCAGGTGTTGACAGATGTGAAAATTACCGGACAATCAATTTAATAAGCCACAGCTGCAAAATACTAACACGAATTCTTTACAGACGAATGGAAAAACTAGTAGAAGCCGGCCTCGGGGAAGATCAGTTTGGATTCCGTAGAAATACTGGAACACGTGAGGCAATACTGACCTTACGACTTATCTTAGAAGAAAGATTAAGGAAAGGCAAACCTACGTTTCTAGCATTTGTAGACTTAGAGAAAGCTTTTGACAATGTTGACTGGAATACTCTCTTTCAGATTCTAAAGGTGGCATGGGTAAAATACAGGGAGCGAAAGGCTATTTACAATTTGTACAGAAACCAGATGGCAGTTATAAGAGTCGAGGGACATGAAAGGGAAGCAGTGGTTGGGAAGGGAGTAAGACAGGGTTGTAGCCTCTCCCCGATGTTATTCAATATGTATATTGAGCAAGCAGTAAAGGAAACAAAAGAAAAATTCGGAGTAGGTATTAAAATTCATGGAGAAGAAGTAAAAACTTTGAGGTTCGCCGATGACATTGTAATTCTGTCAGAGACAGCAAAGGACTTGGAAGAGCAGTTGAACGGAATGGATGGTGTCTTGAAGGGAGGATATAAGATGAACATCAACAAAAGCAAAACGAGGATAATGGAATGTAGTCGAATTAAGTCGGGTGATGTTGAGGGTATTAGATTAGGAAATGAGACACTTAAAGTAGTAAAGGAGTTTTGCTATTTGGGGAGCAAAATAACTGATGATGGTCGAAGTAGAGAGGATATAAAATGTAGACTGGCAATGGCAAGGAAAGCGTTTCTGAAGAAGAGAAATTTGTTAACATCGAGTATAGATTTAAGTGTCAGGAAGACATTTCTGAAAGTATTTGTATGGAGTGTAGCCATGTATGGAAGTGAAACATGGACGGTAAATAGTTTGGACAAGAAGAGAATAGAAGCTTTCGAAATGTGGTGCTACAGAAGAATGCTGAAGATTAGATGGGTAGATCACATAACTAATGAGGAAGTATTGAATAGGATTGGGGAGAAGAGAAGTTTGTGGCAAAACTTGACCAGAAGAAGGGATCGGTTGGTAGGACATGTTCTGCGGCATCAAGGGATCACCAATTTAGCATTGGAGGGCATCGTGGAGGGTAAAAATCGTAGGGGGAGACCAAGAGATGAATACACTAAGCAGATTCAGAAGGATGTAGGTTGCAGTAGGTACTGGGAGATGAAGAAGCTTGCACAGGATAGAGTAGCATGGAGAGCTGCATCAAACCAGTCTCAGGACTGAAGACCACAACAACAACAACATCTACATCTGCACACACACTCCACATCCAACATCCTGTATCCTCTACCACTACTAATAGTTTCCTTTCATATTCTACTCTCAAACAGAGCTAGGAAAAAAGACTATCTATACGTTTTCGTATCACCCGTAATTTCTCGTATGTTATCTTCGGAGTCCCTACGCGAAATGTATGGTGGCAGAAGATGGATCGTCCTACAGCCAGCTTCAAATGGCGGTTCTTTAAATTTTGTCACTAGTGCTCTTCTCTCCAGGGATTCCCATCTGCTTTTCCGAAGCATCTCCGTAACACTTGCGTGTTGTTCGAACCTACCTGTAACAAATCTAGCAGCCCGTCTCTGGATAACTGCTGCAGTGTCTTCCTTTAGTCCGATGTGCGGATCCCAAACACTGGAGCAGAACTCAAGAACAGGTTGCGCTAGCGTCCTATATGATTTCTCCTTCGCAAATGACCACTCTTTCCTAAAATTCTCCCAGTAAACCGAAGTCGACCACTCGCCTTCCCTACCACAATCCTCACACGGTAGTTTTGCTTCATATCGCTTTGCAACGTTACGCCCAGATATTTAAACGATTTCATACATTTTGTTCAGCAGCTGCAGTGCATCTTTTTTTCATCAAGATAAAAATCAGTCGGCAGCTGTAGAGAAATTTTTGATTTCGCTTTACCGGTCTCAACACATTAATCTGGCATCTTCAGAAATTCGGTAAAGATTTAAACAATAGGTAAGCCAACGACAGATATGGGTCGGAGGATAAACACGTCCTACAAAGTTAAGTCAAAAAATATATAAAAAATTAGTTGAAAACAAATGTAAGGACGTCGAACATCACAGAAGTATAAAAAATCCGTTAAAAGCAAGTGTAAAATAGTTAAGCTTCAAAAAATGACATACTTTCGTTAAAGATCAATAAATGATGCTCAGCTGCCATAATCTGTTTTTAAAAAACCACTTTCCAAACTCACGCAGATACACTGTTACGTGACACCATATGTGTCCACCTGAATCTGTGTATCCTGTGATACCTCGCTTCTCAGAATACTCAGCAAACCATGAACGTGTTTTGCAACAGCTCTGTGGAAGTCTGTCTTACTTTGATGCTTTCCGCTCTTCCTTCAGCGTGCAAAGAAAAAAAATTAATAACTGCCACGACATATAATATTGACCGCTAACCCAACTGATTTGTTAGTTGGAGCGTCAAAAAAATGATCAATAAATGCCAATGGGATGCGCTAACGTGAAACAGGAAAGGTTTCATTTCGAAACTGCAAAAGCTTACGTTGGAATAGAGACCGCGAAACACATTAGTTCTTCCAGCTTATACCTCGCAAATCAAAAACAATTTCTGGATAACTATTTTTTTTATTGATGATGACACGCTTCGGTTTAACTAGCAGATCATCTTGAGATGTGCAATAGTGCCTATGATAATATAAATAATTTAAAAAATAGTGATGGAGAGGGTGTTATTCATTCATTGCTAAACTGAAGGGGCGTGAAAAGGAAGCAGCGGCTGAGAAGGGAGTGCCAGAGTTTCACGATGTCCCCGATGTTATTCAATCTGTACATTGAGCAAGCAGTAAGGGAAACCAAAGAAAAATTTGGAGTAGGAATTAAAGTTCAGGGAGAAGAAATAGCGCGACCGCTGCGGTCGCAGGTTCGATTCCTGCCTCGGGCATGGATGTGTGTGATGTCCTTAGGTTAGTTAGGTTTAAGTAGTTCTAAGTTCTAGGGGACCGATGACCTCCGAAGTTAAGTCCTATAGTGCTCAGAGCCCTTTGAACCATTTGAGAAGAAATAAAAACTTTGAAGTTTGCCGATGACATTGTAATTGTGTCCGAGATAGCAAAGAACTTGGAAGAGCAGTTGAACGAACTAGACAGCGTCTTGAAAGAAGGATGTAACATGAACATCGCCACGCTGGGTAGCCGTGCGGTCTTGGGGCCTTGCCACGGTTCGCGCGGTTCCCCCCGTCGGAGGTTCGGGTCCTCCCTCGGGCATGGATGTGTATCGGTTGTCCTTATCGTAAGTTAGTTTAAGTTACATTAGGCAGTTTGTTAGCCTAGAGACCGATGACCTCAGCAGTTTGCTCCCATAGCAACTTACCAACTTACCACCACAAAAAAAAAAAAAAAAAAAAAAAAAAAAAAAAAAAAAAAAAAAACATGAGCATCAACTAAAGGAAAACAAGGATAATGGAATGTAGTCGAATTAAATCAGGTGATGTTAAGGGAAGTGGGTTAGAACACAAAACAAAGCAGTAGATGAATTTTATTGTTTAAGCAGCAAAATAACTGATGATGGCCGAAGTGGAAAAGATACAAAATATAGACTGGCAATGGCTTGAAACGCGTTTCTGAAAAAAGAGAAATTTATTAACATCGAATATCGATTTAAGAGTTTGGATGTCTTTTCTGAAAGTATTTGTGTGGATTGTAGCAACTTATGGAAGTGAAACATGGGCGGTAAACTGTTTAGACAAGAAGAGAATAGAAGCTTTTGAAATGGGTGCTACAGCAGAATGCTGAAGATTAGACGGGTAGGTCACATAACTAAAGGAAAGGTACTGAGTAGAACTGGGGAGAAAAGAAACTTGTGGCACATCCTGACTAGAAAAAGGGATCGGTTGATAGGACACATTCTGAGACATCAAATCATCACCAGTTTAGTACTATAGGAAAGTGTGGTGGGTAAAAATCGTAGAGGGATTCAGAAGGATGTAAGTTGCAGCAGTTATTTGGAGATGGACAGACTTGCACAGGATAGAGTAGCACGGAGAAGTGCATCAAACCGGTCTTTGGACTGAAGACCACAACAAGATCAACCATTGAAGATCACAGTTTCCTGAGACATGCCGTCAGTTATATATCTAGAATTGAGCAAAATTAGAAAAATATGGGCGTGTAGAGAGGAATCTTTCTTCTCACACACCAAATGCGAATGCAACAGGAAAGGGAAGGGGGAGGGGGGTCGGTCATCGAAAGTGGGGGAATGATTAAGGCGAGCAAAGTACCCTCTGCCACCCACTGTAAGGTAGCTTGCAGAATACTCACGAACACTCGTCCCCCTGAGATAATATCTAAGCGAATGGTTCATTTCACATCTCTGCTCGTGTTGTGTGCAACGGGACGCACTGCTTCCTCGTGCAGGCAATTCACTTGGTGAGCTCAGTATGGGCAGGGTAAGGCAGTGCGTGAGCAGCAAGTGTTTCGGCACCTGAGGCGGCGACCGGAGGGGCGCAATTTGGTCGCCAGCGGGCCGCAGACGCGCGCCACTTGCGTAGCGCGTGCGTGCGGGCGGCCACCGACAAAGGGGCGTGCGTGCGTGCGTGCGGCGAGGTGAGGGCGGGCGCGCGTGATCGATACGGCCGGCGGCTCTGCGCGGCTGGGTGGCGGCAGGCGGCTGGCGGGCCCGTAAACACAGAACACTGCCGGGCCGGGCGGGCCTTTATTGCCGCCACCCGCGCCCATATGGCGCCCACCACAGCATCCGCGCTCCTGCCGCCATCACCAGCCGTCCGGCAAAACAGCGCGAGCACCGCCGGCGCCGTGCATCTGTCAGAGCGGCTGTCCCGCAAGGGTCAGTACCGCGCCCACTTTTACGAGTGTCACCGCTGGTGTTTCGGGAGATATTTGCAATTTCGTTTTTGTAGTGTGTAGGTGTGGTCAGGCCAAACAAGTACCGTTCATCTAGTCTCTCGTGCGCTGTCCAAGTAAGGATGGCCAAAATCGACCGGTTAAAACCCGATACCGTTATTTTAGTTCTGAACTACCGGTATTTTTCGGTGTTTGTTTGGTCTCCATTATAACAGGTGATTTTTAAATTTACTAACAACCGAATAAAAAACCGAAATATCAGTTACCGATAACAGCAGAGCAAAGATTTTTCGTTTTCAAATAAATATTTTTTATTAAGAAAAGCAGTAGTTTTTTATTCGTAAAGTTTGTATTGGTTTGAAATGTTGCGTTATTATACACAATGGGAAAAGCGATCAGAGCTGTTTTGTTATCTGACAGACACATTACATAAGAATTGGTACAGCATTGCCGAGACAATTATGTCTCTGCCGCCATGAGTCGAGGCTTAATGTACGGTTGCACCTGCAGTGCGCAACACTTGTCCCCATCTGGTCTATATGGTAGTTTCTGTCTGTCACCGGTCATCCGATGTATTGCACAATGGCATCGAAAAATTTTCATGAAGCGACATAGTAGTGAAGGATAGTTGTTCGTTTGCTTTAAAGGATTAAAGATTTCTCTTCCATTTCTATGAAATAATAAAAGAGGAAGGAAATTGAAGTAGCAGTAATAAATTAAAAAGTTAATAAGAAAAAAATGTTAAAATGTGTGTGAAATCTTATGGGACTTAACGGCTAAGGTCATCAGTCCCTAAGCTTACACACTACTTAACCTAAATTATCGTAAGGACAAACACTCACACCCATGCCCGAGGGAGGACTCGAACCTCCGCCGGGACCAGCCGCACAGTCCATGCATGACTGCAGCGCCTTAGACCGCTCGGAGTTAATAACAATTCATTCATAGTTTAAAAATACAAATTAGCTGATCTGATACCTGTTTCTTAGTAGCCCTTAAAAAGGGACAAATTAACACGAAAACACAGTTCTTCAACCTCAAATGGTTCAAATGGCTCTGAGCACTATGGGACTTACCTGCTGACGTCATCAGTCCCCTAGAACTTAGAACTGCTTAAACCTAACTAACCTAAGGACATCACACACATCCATGCCCGAGGCAGGATTCGAACCTACGACCGTAGCGGTCGCGCGGTTCCTCGTCAACCTCAGTTTTCACCCTATAGCACTAACTGTTCGTAATGCCCAGACAGTGGTATAGTCACCGATTACAGCATAATTTTTCCTCAGAGTTTGAAAAAATTACAATCAGTAGGTGAATACTGGTGATTTTTGTAGTAGTCGACCACTTATTACTTTTCGAGAAAAGCAAAAAACGGTGGACGGACGAAGTTTTATCTTATTTGCCTAATTCATTTAACGTTTTGATTCTATGTATCTTGGAACAAAGATATCCAAAATTTATCAATCTTCGTTCTGTTTCTGTGATCATTACAGGAAATGACCGAAAATCTGTTATTTCATAAAACGGTTATATTGATATGTTTTAACAGTCAGGTTATATTGGCTTGGAAAAAAGCGATATAACCGCAAACCTATGGTTTCAGCGATGACCGCTATCCCTGTACCCAAACAGAAAAACCGATTTGTTTCCCATTACAGTCGAAACAATTTTTAAAGCGAAATTTTATATGACCATTAGGTAGAGCGGCCCCAAATTAGCCTAGAGCGATATTCGGTTTGGCGATATGTATTAACAGAGGCAGTAAAACGCGAAGAATAACAACAGTACTCAAGCAGTGACTGAGTAGCTCTGCTTCATAGCGGTAGAAGGCAGCGCGGGGCACATCACTGGATCAGACGGGGCAGCGAGTTCGTCGTGTTTTACTGTCCCCGTTAGCAAATACCACTAAAACGAATATCGAACTAGACTAACTTGGGACCACCCAACCGAATGGACACCAAAAATTTCGCTTCAGAAATAATTTTGTTTATAGCGAAACCGATGTTTTCCGTTGGCGCTCCTGGATGTCACATGAAAGATCAGTGCGACTATAACTATATGCTGCAAAAACGAAACTGCAGACATCTTTCACAACACGAGAGAAAATGCGCCTTGTCACTCTTAGGAAAGACTAACGCTATGTAAGCGCTCTCCTATCGTACGGGGCGAAGCAGACCCCTTTGCAACGATGATGCTGATATTGAAATTAGTACGAGTCACACGTCTTCGCAAGGAATGGTACACGAAATTTTCTTCAAAATGACTAATTTGTTAGTGTAGTTATAATTTTTTTTTCAAATGTGTGTGAAATCTTATGGGACTCAACTGCTAAGGTCATCAGTCCCTAAGCTTACACACTACTTAACCTAAATTATCCTAAGGACAAACACACTCACTCATGCCCGAGGGAGGACTCGAACTTCCGCCGGGACCAGTCGCACAGTTCACGACTGCAGCGCCTCTGACCGCTCGGCTAATCCCGCGCGGCGTGTAGTTATAGGTGTTAAAATGTTTTTCTGCATTGTTACTTAGCTTTATTAGTGTCATGTCTTTCGATCGTTAAAGCTCATCACTAGGTGTTCATAGGAAAAATAGTTTTCATTAAGTAGCTTAAACAGCGTACGATTTTTCGAGTTAATTTTTCAGTTATTTCGTTCCGTCATCGAGAACAAGAATTAGAATTTATATGGGAAAGGAGTATCATGTTTGTTACTCTTCAATTGTATTTTCTAGGATGCACCAAAAGGATGGCGAGACAGAGCGACGTGATGATTACTCTACTTGCAAGTAGATTTTCTTCAATCCTTCATATATTTAACTTAACTGTAGCAGTTATATTTCGTCCACGACTCGGTGAAACAAGAAACACTGGTTTACAACTTAGCGTAGTTCACGAACTTAGCTTAGTTTCATCTTTTTCACTAACTCAGCATCTAAGTCCATTACTGGACATTTAGTCTAACTGATTGAAGAAGGTTTATCGCGACTCAGTATAGCGGTTTTGTCGCTGAAGAAGCCATTTTAAGTTCCAAGTATTATCTTAGGTCCTTTGTTGAGGAAAGGAGCTTTTTTTAAACTCAATTTCAAGAGTGCAAAATTTAATCTTTTAGTTTACGGTTCGTGAGGAGAACATTAACGGCACTGAAGCTACACCGAGAAGGCAGAATATTGGCTAGCATAAGAAAGGGCTGGAATGGTAGCATTAAACTACCTCCCCCCCCCCTCCCTTCCAAAAAAAAGTCGGCAGACCAACAAAAGACGAATATCCCAGATTCGAGTCCCTGTCGGGCGCACAGTTTTAATTTGTCACAATACTCCAAAATTTTAATATCCGCAGCTGCGGATAAGTGGAAAGTGCTCATCGGAGAAAAAAGTAATGTCAGGAGTGCCCCAGGGAAGAGTAACAGGGCCGCGCTTGTTCTCTACATACCAGAATCATCTGACGGTTGCCAATGACGCTGCAGTGCACGGAGAAGTGTTGTCTTTCAGTGTCTGTAGTCCACCCCCGGTAGCTGAGTGGTCAGCGCGACGGACTGTCAATCCTCCGGGCCTGGGTTCGATTCCCGGCTGGGTCGGGGATTTTCTCCGCTCAGGGACTGGGTGTTGTGTTGTCCTAATCATCATCATTTCATCCCCATCGACGCGCAAGTCGCCGAAGTGGCGTCAAATCGAAAGACTTGCACCAGGCGAGCGGTCTACCCGACGGGAGGCCCTCGTCACACGCCATTTCATTTCATTTCAGTGACTGTACGAGAATACAGGATGATTAGATAATAAAAGACAGTGTCTTGTTCACATAGTTATATACAATACCCATTATGAAAATTTATTTAATTAATAACCGGTTTCGCCGGCCGGAGTGGCCGAGCGGTTCTAGGCGCCACAGTCTCGAACCGCATGACCGCTACGGTCGCAGGTTCGAATCCTGCCTTGGGCATGGATGTGTGTGATGTCCTTAGTTAGGTTTAAGTAGTTCTACGTTCTAGGGGACTGATGACCTCAGAAGTTAAGTCCCATAGTGCTCAGCGCCATTTGAACCAATAACCGGTTTCGCACTGTTCTTCCTTTGCAACTTAAAACAGTTTTCATTATGTTTGTTGTAATCACAATAAAAGTTGCGGACCTGATCCAACTGTAGCATGCTGAAGAGTCAGACACAATACTTTATTAAAACTGAGCACCGGTTTTGTATTTGTAGCCATGATCAGATGCAAAAATTTAGTAGCGTCACATAGGTGCATAGTGAATACACATACTGCCCTGTGCAAACGAGAGCATTACTATATCCGGATGAAAAACTTACGAGCTTCAATAGGAATGACCTTGTTTGCACAGGGCATCTGCACATTTGAAATTCGACGGTACCGGTTTTAAGAGATTCCTGTCACTACCACACACCTAACGTGGTCACGCAAGTTTTAATTTTCCTAATTGCTGAGGATATTGCGAGTCGGCGTCGGCCATTACACCGTGTTAGTCGTAAACTAGAACAGCTACACAGATAAGCCAAAACATTATGACCACTGCCCACTGCGACGTCGGATGCCGCCTGGTGGCTGTGCGGGCACGTGACGTTGCTCTAGCAAAAGTGTGTAAGCGGGGCAGACACGGACGAGGGATCACCCCACCGAAGATACTGCCTACAAAGGGGAAATCCATTGAGATAAGCGACTCTGACAAAGGCAGATTATTACTATGCAGAGCTTGTGAACGAGTATCCCGAAAACGGAGAAGCTGGTCGAATGTGCACGTGAGCATCTACGGGAAGAGGTAGGAAAATTGTTCAAATAGCTCTGAGCACTATGGTACTATGAACTGCTTAGGTCATCAGTCCCCTAGAACTTAGAACCACTTAAACCTAGCTAACCTAAGGACATCACACACATCCATTCCCGCGGCAGGATTCGAACCTGCGAACGTAGCGGTCGCGTGGTTCCAGACTGAAGCGCGGCCGGCGAAAGAGGTAGAAGGACAGTGAAACAATCACTAGGCACTAAATGGCTGGACGTCCACAGAACGTGGAGTTCGGAGTCTTGTCTGCTCTGTAAAGTAGGGTAGATGGTGATCTGTGGCATCTCCGCCGAAAGAGCACAGTGCTGGTGCACGGACAATTGTTTCGGGGCACACCGTTCACCCTACGTGTTGAGCACGGAGCTCCGCAGCACTCTACCCCTACGTGTTCACGTGCTGACGCAACGACATCGTCAATTACGACTGCAGTGGGCACGGTATTATCGGCATTCGCCCGTCGACCACTGCAAACGTATCGGCTCTTCGGGTGAATCACATTTTTGCTACATCACGTCGATGACCGTCTTCACAAACGCCGTCATCGAACGGCGGCTCGAAACGTGCAGCGCGTCATGGACGAAGACTGATGGGAGCAGTATTATGCTGTGTGGGAGAGATTCCCCTGCGCTTGCGTGGGACCTATGGTACTATGTCAGACACCCTGACAGATGCGAACCACCTGCATCCCTTCATGCTTCATGTCTTGCCTGGTGGTGAATGTCATCTTTCAGGTGTATAATTCGCTGTGTCTCGGAGCTAGAACCGTGCGACTGTGTTTTGAGGAGCATAATAGTGACTCACGTTGATGTCTCGACGACCAAATTCACCTGATGTAAATCCTAAGGAACCCATCTGGGTCGTTATCGGGCGCCATCTACGCGTACACAAATCAGCCGCCCGTTATTTACGCGAATTACGTGACCTGTGCGTAGACATCTAATGCCACATACCTCCACAAACCTACCAACAAACTGCAGGATCCCTGATACGCAGAATCAGTGACGTATTTCATTCCAAACACGGACAAACAAGCTATTAAGCAGGTGGTCATTAAGTTTTTGCTCATCAGCGTACATGTAACACTGAACATGCACCAGAAGATACAATTACAAACGTCGAGAAATCGGTATTGCGAATATGCAAGGATTTCACTACTTGACTAGCTATTCCCATTCAGGTATACGTTCATCAGTTTTACCCATTTTAACATCTGGATTTTTCTACTTCAAAGCTTCCAAACCATGTAAATTTATTAGAATTTTTTACATATTTTCTTGTCCTCTACCGCCCCTTTCGTTTGTACCCATGACAGACAAACACCTAGCAGATGTATGCAGCATTTGATGGTACTTTGTAGAAGATGATGGTTCACCTTGCCTGTTTGGAATTTGTCGCCAGTGTGGAATTGGCGGGGAGATACAGACTGGCAGTCCCTTGAGGTTGAGGGTGTTTCTGTTGTTGTGGGAGGCGCAGCGGCTCTGTGCTGACGGCCAGGTCGTGGGAACGCCCGCCTTACCTGCCGCCCCCACGGCGCAGTACCGGGACCGGCGCCGTCTCCGCACCGTACCCTGTTATTTCGAGTCATCGCGCCGGGACACGCCCTCGGCCGGCCGGTGACCTCGCTAATGGACGGGCGGACGTCGCCAACCCCCCCCCCCCCGCCTCCCTTCTCCCCTCCATCCCTGCATGGGACGAGCTGCTCTTATTATTATTTTATTCTCTGCAGCCACGCTATTTCACCCCACCTCCCTCCCCCGCAGACCGGAAGGGGGCGGGGTGGGGATCGGACGGCACTAATAACGCCGACTGCGCATCACCCCCTCCCTACCCCCGGGCCGCAGGCGGGCTCGAGGCTAATCGGAACGAGCACAGTCGGCCGACCTGATTAATTTATTTGCCGGCGTAGCGCGGAGAGGTCCCGCGAGGAATCTGCGAGCGAGTGAGGGCTGCCGGACGGAACACGGCGAGCATTCCGGGGCGGCTGCAGCGCTCGGGGCCGAACACATTTCATCCGGAGCTGCCAACCACCGGCAAATAGCCAGAGCTACCGCCGACTACCTCGGCAGTCGTCAGCCGAGCGACGCGTCGCTCCTTTGCCGCTGCGGGTGCCGGCGGCAGAAATATTGTGCTCTGTCCATCGTTCCCCCTTCCGCTTCCACAGCTTTCCGCATCGCGCGACTTCTACGCCAGTGGTGCGCCCCCGCTATTCTTTCCCTTCTGCGGCTTCCTAGATTATTTTTCCTTCCAATAAACGTCGGATCTGACGCACGGCATCGCCCTTTTAGAGTCGCGCGCCTTTCTTCGTGTCCAGCTGTTCTCTTGTCCGAATATCTTATATTACATTTTGCTGTCTCATCCAGAAGGTACGTGACGCTGCGTACATGTAAGGTGCGTCCGAAGAGAAACGAGGCCGGAGGCTATAGAACGAAAACCGCTGATGCCCTTGCCTACGGAAGAAGGTGTCATCCCTGTCCGAGCGCCACGGCCCCTTGCCGCTAGAGTAACATGAGCGCACACCGACGCGTCGACAGACGGAGCCCGCGCATGCATCAACCGTCAGCTGCACTCAGTAGCAGTAGTTGAAAACAGAGAAGAGGACGCATCCAAAGAAGAGCAAATGGATGTAATGTGTTTTTTTTACAACGGAAGGAGTCTGGAGAACGGACACTCGCCGAACAATGGCACAAATGCAGACGTCCGCTGCAAGTGCGACGCTCAGCCCCACCTCTCGGGCGATGGCTGCTATGGCAATTCGTCGGTCTTCTATGATGAGCGCAATCACTGGCTGGTCAATGCAGTGTGGCGTTCCATATTGTGCGTCAGCGGCCAATAACATCCTTCGTCCCTTGAATTATTTGTGCCTCGCCTTGACCCTTGCGAAGGACATGCAGTGCTCTTCGTACACTTGTGCCATTCTTTGGAGAATTTTCGTTCCCCGCACTCCTTACGCTGTCAGCAAACGCACTACACACGTCTTCGCTCCTCTTTTGAAGCCTCTGTCCCACTGTTTACAACGCTACTACGTGTTGTAGATGATTATTGCGTGCACGTGCCCGCTCTGTCGCCTCGTGGGTGGCTATTCTGGGGCCTTATGACTCTGGTAGGGCAATGGCATTGCGATCCGTTCAGCAGTTTTCATTTTACGCCTCGTTTCTTTATCAGTGCATCTTACATAAGAGTGCCGTATTGCGTACGACTCGGCTGCAGCATAGTTGAGGTTAGACAACAGAGAGGGCTCGCACAACAGCTATGCTACGCATCTGTCTTAAATAGACAAATCGTTCCCAAGTGGACATCCATCCACCAAACACGAATACATGCAGATACACGGCTACACTCAGGAGGTCTTGTCAGGGTCCGCGCGGCTTCCCCTATCGGAGGTTTGACTCCTCCCTCGGGCATGGGTGTGTGTGTTGTCCATAGTTTGAACTACTTTAAGTTAGATTAAGTAGTGCGTAAGCTTAGGGACTAACGAACTGAGCAGTTTGGTCCCATAAGGCCTTACCACACACACACACACACACACTCAGGAGGTAGTACGTCAAGACAATCGTCAGACAGCATCTCTACAGATGCTGTCTGGACTCATTTACAGTCACCACCAACAGCGAAACAGACTCAATACAATTGATATTACTAATTGTTCACTGGATTTAGCAATATACCAGGGTTTAAAGACAATGAAAGTAAATCGAGAATGATACCGCTACGCACAGTCTTCATACGTAAGTTTTGTAAATTGTCTGTTACTAAATCGCTGCAAATTCTTGCTAACATGGATAAAATAATTATGGGTATTGTGCCTCGCCATTGTAACTACTAAAACAGCTAAACTGACGACGTTTCGATCGATTTTCTGCGGTCGTCTTCAGGGCGGTTCACTGCTAATCTGTGTTGCCTCCTATTTTTGCCGTAGCTGCTGTCTACCACTATCCGATCCTGTGGCGAATCTGTGTAGTTGCTGCGTGCAAGCAAGGCACCTCATAACATTAACTACTTCGAAAGTAGGGCTTTCGTTTCCTACCACAGTTATATGTTTAATGCCAAGTGCATTTGCGAATACTTTTTTTATATATGCCTCAGTCTACCTTTGACAGAAATGATAATGCAAGATAGCCTGACTTGCGACAGTTACTGCCGTTACATAACTCCGGAAGTGCTCTCCGACAGATAGAAAAGTACACCAGGTGTCGGACTTGTATTCGCTGGTATGATACTGGGAAAATGAAGTAAATGGACACAGGATATACCTTAAAAAGCACTCGTATGTCCAGTCTTAGAATAATGCTCAGCTGAACATTACATGTAACTAACAATCATCATCTAACCGATTTCAATGAGTTATCTTGGCACCACTTTATTTCCCGCCTTTGAGTGTACCGACTACATGTCAGCCAATCACCGTATGAACTGTAATAAGTCACGAACCCTAGCACACAGTGTGAGTTCGCTGTTATTTTCGAATGTACTACACCTTCTTTTTACAGAGACACTCGACAACGCCTTTTCAAGCCGAAGCTAGTTGTGTAACTAAGAAGAAGCGTTAATAAATACTGCTGCCTAAGTGAAAAAAAAATGGTTCAAATGGCTCTGAGCACTATGGGACTTAACATCTATGGTCATCAGTCCCCTAGAACTTAGAACTACTTAAACCTAACTAACCTAAGGACATCACACAACACCCAGCCATCACTAGGCAGAGAAAATCCCTGACACCGCCGGGAATCGAACCCGGGAACCCGGGCGTGGGAAGCGAGAAAGCTACCGCACGACCACGAGATGCGGGCTAAGTGGAAAAAAAAGGTTGCCTTCAGACTGTTAAGGCAGCTCTGAACGGTTTTGAATTTTATCCAAAATATTGTCGCATAGTAAGTCCAGACCTGTACGACACCACCATTCCATTGGTTTTGGATCAAAATGCTCGAGGTCTCCTCCACATCTAGCAACGAAACACGAGGTGGAAGCGGACAGTCTCACGCTGCGCAAGTTTGTTCAAGGTTTTGCGGTATTTGCCCTAGTACAACACAGAACAGTTTTCTGAAGCATTATTTTTTACGTTGCTTGTCATATGTTGAAAATATCCCTTCAGTCCCTTTTCTATATACGTAATTACCACTGAAATTAATACAGTGTGCCTGGGTACAACTTTATCATTCCTCTGACGTTAAAAGTGTCCTTCCGTGTTTCTCAACCACTTGATTACTATCACTCGAACCTCTTCGCGACTGCACCTCTCCCTACATCAAGTATTGAGTCAGGCTGGGAAAGGAGTGCAAGTAGCTTTCGTTGAAGTAAGATGGATGCAGTGTGAAACCCGGCGAAAGAACTAAATTTTCAGCGTTGAAAACACATTTGGTGAGTTGGAAGTCACCTTAAATGCCAGAAATAATCGCAAGACTCACCGGATATTGGTACAGGAACGTTTAGCAGCGAATTGTTTCCACGGTCTGACGTTGAGTGACAAATCGTATGGTGGTCCTCCGGTCTTAATGGTCATTTTGGTGATTGCCATGGAGGCAGACCACCGAAGGTAAGCCAAAAACCATCAAATTTACGGAATTGCGAACAGATGACGTGAAAAAAAATGTCCCAGAGGGAACCAAGGTGGCATTAGCTTATTAGTACCTCTCCGGTAGAGATTTGTTGCAATCGTCGTTAACAGCTCGCATTGCTATTGCTTGAAGTGTTGTCACCGGGTGTGACGCACAAGAGCTCGGTGGATGGCGTACGGCGAACTGTGGCAACCGGGAGAGCGCAGTACCGGCTGACTGTGGGACGGAGCGGCATTCGCTCCGCGGACCTCGGACACACTTTCACGTCGGCGGTGATGTTACGGGAGCGTGACGCCAGCACTGCGCCTCGCGGGAACGAAAGCGACAGCCGCCACCGGCGCATTCTGACGTCTGCCAGCAGCGTTAGAGCCACTGTCGACCAAGTGGAAAGCTGGACGCTTCCCAAGAAAGAAAGAGAAAAACTGAATGTTTTCGAAAGAAAAGTGATGAGAAAAATCTGATGACATATATTTGAGAATGAGCTGTGGAGAGTTCGAAAGAAATTTATCAGTTAATGAAGCAACCCACTATCGTCTAGAAATTAAAAAGCAGCAGATTGCAATGGGCTGGGAATTTGGCTAGAACGGAAACAAGCAGGATTCCTAAGAAGACATTTGGGGGCCCTGTACAAGCAACAAGACCACTGGGCCGACCTCCCTCGCAGGGGAAAGATGACATAGGAATCTCCGCAGGGAGGAGAGACACAGCGAGAGATAGGAGAAGATGGAAGCAAATCGATGATGCAGCGCGTGGTCTACAGGACCTGTTATCGCTTAAAAGAAGAATCCTTACTTGTCACAATTTCTTCATGTATCGCCAGTCTCAATGTAACTTCTAAACGATGTAACTATTTTAAAACTACCATAAGCTGTCAGTTTCATTACGCAGGATGGCTTTCTTGTACCTCATGTATATAGATATAAATCACATTGCTGGTCGTTTTTAAATGTGTAGCACTGGTGAAGTGTGAGTGTCATATTTGGACCTGTTAGGTGTTGTGTTTTAAATGTGCCACACACATCACCAAAGCGATACATTTGAAAATGTCCAAAAGGGCGAAACTGGTTAGTAATGTGATTTAGGTACACGGTGAAATAAAGGTACCTTGCATAATAAATGGTGGTTTTAAAATGGTTTCATCATTTAGAACAATATTTCAGCACTACTAAACGCTTAAAAAAGTAAATGAGTGAGCAATCATAACTCTGTTTAAGACACAGAAGTACTAAAGTACTTAGCCATTTCGACATGGCTCAGCAAGCCATTGTACAGTGCGTGGTGGAAGGTGTCGTTGTCGTTGTTGTTGTTCTGGTCTTCAGTTTAGTCTCTCCTGTCACAGTCTCCTCATCTCCGAATAACAAGTGCAACCTATATCAATTTGAACCTGCTTATTGTAGTCAAACCGTTGTTTCCCACTACGATTTTTTCCCTTTAAAATTGTACTTTCTCTTTTAAATTTCTATTTTTTTCTGCTGTAGAACTGGCGCGGTGGCAACGCCGTTTTACATACACTCCGTCTGTCGCTCATCGAGAAACAATACGGTAAATATTTTGCTAGTGAAATTGTCTTGATCACAGTAAATATAATGACATGGTCGACCAGTTCTCAGTGCTAAGCAGGCACCTCCAGATCACGAGGGATAAAAAAGGGAAGACAAAAATGTAATAACTACCTATAGTTACATGTAAATATGAAACGAGCATGAATGTATTCACAAAATTGTAGTTATATACTTGAAAAAGGTTGTTGCATTTTGTCCTTGTTCAGGCCTACGTCCAATTTGGCATTGTAGTTGTTAAGATCGAAATAGTGTTAATATAAGGCTGTTTCAATAAATTAGATTACGTGCTGCAGGCGAGAATGCCATGTTCCATGAATTTTTCAGTACGAGTATGGCAACAAAATTTTGTAACTGGCGTTCGACACACTGAATGCTTAGTTACGGAGGCCGATCATAAGTGAATGAAGTTCAGAATCAGAGCGAAGTGAGGGCCGAAACTCTAATAGAAGCCCGTACCAAAATGCAGTTACACCCACACTTGGCACTGAGCACAGACGCTCTAGACAGCTCAATGTACGAGCCACTGTGACAAATAAACTATGCCGAGCAGTTGGGAGAAAGCAGAGCCCATACCCGCATGCGAAAATGATTCACAAAAGTGCCGTTCTTGACAGACATCACCGAAAACATCGGCGATCGAAAAAAGAAACCTTAAACTTTTCTCATATGAAATCCTGAAAGTTAAAGATTAAGACTGTCAGATAGCTGTAGTATTTATTTACTCCCGAAAAATCTGCTAAAAGCACATTAGATAAAATGTATGTAGCAGACTTATTAAAATTGATATCATGTGATTTTATCAGATTATGTTTTTCCGTAAATGATGACTACATATAAGCAAGCCCACAGTAGCGACATCTAGGGAGGGTGTAGGCAAACAGGTTTCTGGATGCTACTGTACCTCAGTAGCTAGTTGGCAATAATCACTATGTGGGCGATGTGGCCTATTCTACACCATATTTTAAATCTATGTGACGATGCTATGCTGATTATATTTATATATTTTGACGATGCCATTATGGCCGTATCACTTTAGGACATGGTGTAAAAAAGGTACGTTATACCATATTTTATCTGTACATTTCCCTGGTGTATGACAGTGTATTGTGATACATATTGCTGTTTTATGTTAAAAGACACACTGCTCACTAGATGTATATATTTATATATTTTAGATCTGAAGAAGGTCATTGCAGACTGAAACCGGTCATCTTCTAAAGAATTCATTTGTGATCAGAGACTGGAATAAAAAAGCATTTTACAGTATTAGATCACTGTTTGTACAAGCGATTATGTCGCAGTTGGTGAGGACAGCTATATCGCTGTATCGCGGCGGCAGAAGCCACTCGTACCCCAGAGCCACTGGATGTGTGGCTCAGCGGGCGTGCACCATTGGGTCCGCCAGACCGCTCGCGACTGCTGTCGGCATCAGACGTAAACTTGCAGTTCCGCTGCCAACTGTGACGCCTGTGGGATGGTATCGATATGTGATACCACAATCCCCTGCCATGAACTTATCAGCTGTCTGCACAGTACTGACGTAAATGACGGGTTTGACAGCTAACTTGGAGCGCGGGCAGTAGACTGCAGGGTTGCCAGACGCTCACAGCAGCGCAAGGCACCTCTCGCCGGATCGCGGTCGCGAGATCTCGCCCGCACCTGCTGCAAATGAGTCTTCCCTCCTTCTCTCCCCCCATCCCGCGAGAGGGCCCGGGCGCCGGCTGAGTGACCGCGTGGGAGTCTGGGGGCCGGCAGGTGCCCGGCGCGCATTTGCGTGCGCTCCCACAGCGCGGCGCACCTGATGGGTTATTTCCAGCCGGGGACCGGCCGTAATTCGAACCAGCGAGAGCGGTCGCCGCGCCGGCTCCCGGCGGCAGTGCCGCGCTGGCTCGCCGCCGCCTTCCTCCCAGCCGCTCCCTTTAATTTCCGCCACAGGCATTTTTTATGTCTTCTCCAGTCCGCGATCGCTCCGAATGGTGCGCGGCCGAAAAGAACGGGGAGAGGAAAGGGAGTGGGGGGAATAAAAGCTGGGGAAAGAAAAGAAAAAGGCGGCGGGAAGACGTTCTTAAAAGAGCATATCTCTCGTCCTCGTCGACGGAGGAAATGTGGCTCTGTGATTTCGGAGGCGACGTTTATCTCGCTCTCCTCGCGTTCGTTTCTGGCCTTTCCCGCCGAAGTGTTCGCAGCTGCCGCTGTTTGATGGCTTGTTGGACGACTGACAGAACGCTGAGGAGCTCCACAGGAAAAAGCGGCTAAGAGCGTTGGTTCTGTCAGTCCGTGCTCCGTTGGGTTTTCTTTCGTCTCGTTGAGTCGTCTTAGACAACGAAATGGTCGGCTAAACGTGACGCTATCGCTTTCTTCAAAAATGGTTCAAATGGCTCTGAGCACTATGGGTCTTAACTTCTGAGGTCATCAGTCCCCTAGTACTTAGAACTACTTAAACCTAACTAACCCAAGGACATCATACACATCCATGCCCGAGGCAGGATTCGAACCTGCGACCGTAGCGGTCGCGCAGTTCCAGACTGTAGCGCCTAGAACCGCTCGGCCACTCCGGCCGGCTATCGCTTTCTTCACCACGTATGTCCAGCTCATCGTCTTCTCTATCTCTAAGTACCTGGTGGTTACATTTGAAGTGGAGCTGCTCACAGTGGCCTAGTGTGGACTGTAACTATCGTATGGTAGCGAAACTTGGTAGATATTCTGATGTGTTAATGCGAAACGTATTTACATTTTCGCCTCTAGGCGAAAATCTGGCGCAGTGAATGCAAGAAAGAAGTATAGAAACGTTTCTATGTTTAATGGCCTAGGAATGGGATGTGAGCAGAAAAAGTCAAACAAGTGAGAAGTACATAATGTTGATTTTATTATTAACCACTGCTCACACGGAGACACGTGATTCTGTAAAGCGCCAAATATGCACCTGGTGCCGGCCGAAGTGGCCGTGCGGTTCTAGGCGCTACAGTCTGGAGCCGAGCGACCGCTACAGTCGCAGGTTCGAATCCTGCCTCGGGCATGGATGTGTGTGATGTCCTTAGGTTAGTCAGGTTTAATTAGTTCTAAGTTCTAGGCGACTGATGACCTCAGAAGTTAAGTCGCATAGTGCTCAGAGCCATTTGAATCATTTGCACCTGCTGGCCAAAATTGGAAGTTTTCCTTTTTTAATTTTTTTTCCAGCGCCGGCCGGGGTGGCCGAGCGGTTCTAGGCGCTACAGTCTGGAACCGCGCGATCGCTACGGTCGCAGGTTCGAATCCTGCTTCGGGCATGGATGGGTGTGATGTCCTTAGGTTAGTTGCGTTTAAGTTGTTCTAAGTTCTAGGGGACTGATGACCTCAGAAATTAAGTCCCATAGTGCTCAGAGCCATTTCTACCATTTTTGACACCAAATAACGGAAAGTGTGAAGTCATCCACATGAATGCTAAAAGGAATCCCTTACACTTCGGTTGCACGATAAATCAATCAAATCTAAAGGCCGCAAATTCAACTAAATACCTAGAAATTACAATTATGAACACCTTAAATTGGAAAGAACACAGAGAAAATGTTGTGGGGAAGGCTGCGTTTTATTGGCAGGACACTTAGAAAATGTAACAGGTCTACTAAAGAGACTGGCTACACTACACTTGTCCATCCTCTTTTAGAATACTGCTGCGCGGTGAGAGATCGTTACCAGATAGGATTGACAGAGTACATCGAAAAATTTCGAAGAGGGGCAGAATTTTTTGTATTATCGCGAAATAGGGGAGAGAGTGTCACTGAAATGATACAGGATTTTGATGGACAACACTAAAACAAAGGCGTTTTACGTTGCGGCGGAATCTTCTCACGAAATTTCAGCTGGCTTCTGTGGTCAAGCGGTTCTAGGCGCTTTAGTCCACAACCACGCAGCTGCTACGGTCGCAGGTTCGAATCCTGCCTCTGGCATGGATGTGTGTGATGTCCCTAGGTTAGTTAGGTTTAAATAATTCTAAGTCTAGGGAACTGATGACGTCGGATGTTAAGTTCCATAGTGCTTAGCGCCATTTAAAATATTTTGAACGAAATTTCAGCCACCAACTTCCTCCTCCGAATGCGAAAATATCTTGTTGACGCCGACCACACAGGGAAAAACGATCACCATAATGAAATAAGGGAAATCAGAGCTCGCATGGAAAGATATAGGTGATGGTTTTTTCCGCGCGCTGTACGATTTTGGAATAATAGAGAATTGTGAAGGTGGTTCGGTGAACCCTCTGCCAGGCACTTAAACGTGATTTGCAGAGTATCCATATAGAGGTAGATTTAGCTGTGCTTATCGGACCTATACAGTTATTTGTAGTTTCTCTGTGCCTGTCTCTTTTGGGTCACTTGGTTACGATAGGAATGGGTTCTGTTTCCCACCGCAGCTGCGACGCTCAGTTCCGTTTTGCGGAAGCCGACACGGGAGGCGATACGCCTGCGAACCCGCTGCCTGGAATATAGGGTTTCAATAACACGCGTCGCCCGACACCGGGCAGCCGTCGCGTCAGCGCTACGAGAGACTCCGCCACCGCCGCGGGATGGACGCGCCGCGGGCGCTGCCAGAATAGCGAGAGGGTCGGTGTGGCCTTGCTCCCACAAAGACCCCGCGGCTTTATCGCCGGCTCTCGGCGTGCATGCGGAACGAACCGCGCGCATCGTTCGGGCCAGAGCGGTCACGCAGCGCAACGGCGAGTCACGAACCCCTGACCCCGGCCGCGGCGTGCGCCTCTTTTGCGGTGCGATTTATTGGCGCTGGCCGGGCTGTGTTTGTCTTTAATTCGGCGCCTCATCCCTCTGTTTATTCCGCGCAGCCGGCGCCAGACGTGAGCGGAAATTTTCCGTCGCGGGGCAGCCGGGGGCGGACGGAGGCGGCGGGGCCGCCCACGTATGGGTCCCTCACGCCTCCATACTTGCTCCACTCATCCTTCCCGACCCCTCTCATCTTTTTTTTTTTTTTTTATTCGCTCCGCGAACCTTCTTCCCGAAGCGAAGGCGGCTGCCGTCCTTCCGTGCACACACACACACACACACGCACATTTATCCGTCGTTCTCGTCGCCCAATCGCGCCCACCGCAAACAAATCTCGTTCCTGCGCAGATAATACAGCCCGCGCGGCACGCCGCTCTGCCGGATTTGCTCGCGGCCGGAATATTTACCCGATATGGCGCCCACTTTGCATATCGGGGGCCGCCAGAGGCGTCACGCCGTCGGCCCGAGTAACGTGAGATTCCGCCCGCCTAATAGGGGAACCCCCGCACTCCCTCCCGGTGCTGGCTTAAACCTCAAACGCCGCCGTGCTATCGGCCCATCTCTCTTTTGTTTCCTCGGACAGTATGGACGCCGTTTATTAATTGATAGCCGGCACGAACATCCCGTTATTCCTCGTGTTGACTGCTCCTTCCGCTGTTAAATAACGGCCGAGTTGACGGAGCGAAATTGGTGCTAGCAGCACGCAACCTGCGGTACTCTCAGAGCGATAAGAAGGCTTGATGATAAAAGGCACGCAGGTACCGTTCTGCGATGTGACGTCGCTACAACAGAAGCTCCAAAATTATTAATTCCATGACAATGTTTTATTACAATGACCCTATGCCATTGTGCTAGTAAGTTGTTAATTTCCTGGAATTGCCACACCTGCAAGCATGACGCTTTTGCCTGCTCTGTGTTACCACATTTATGAGCACCGTTTTCTAGGTCGACGTAGAGGATTGTAGTTCAGGATTCCGTCTCTATATTCAGCTATCTCCTCATTAATAGGATACACATTCAACCATTACTTGGACGTTACAATTTCTAATTAGATCTCTTCTTGTGCAACCCTTCACACTCCGCCGGCCGCTGTGGCCGAGCGGTTCTAGGCGCTTCAGTCTGGAACCGCGCGACCGCTGCGGTCGCAGGTTCGAATCCTGCCTCGGGCATGGATGTGTGTGCTGTCCTTAGGTTAGTTAGGTTTAAGTAGTTCTAAGTTCTAGGGGACTGATGACCTCAGATGTTAAGTCCCATAGTGCTCAGAGCCAGAGCCTTCACACTTCTCAAGAATCTGATTTCTGCTGCTTTTGGTTTTTTTCTGTCATCTTTCTTTTCGTTCATACAACTTTCGCTTCCACGTGATAAACGTATGGTTGAATAACTTGGTCGCACCTCTGTATTTTCTTATCATCTACTTCACTGTGTGCGCCATATTGATGAGTCCCCCACTGCCTACAAAGCCTAAGTAAAGCATCTTGTTTGGAAGTCCCTCAGCGCTTACAACACCTACGTAAGGCATCTGAATATGAACTATACATCTTTGCCTCTGCTTCAAACATTTATATCTTCTTCGTCCAATTGTATGGGTCACTGAAGCAGGCTAAAAGTGTGTCATTCGTCTGTAGCAGTAATAACGCTAATAGACGATCGTACGACGAACAATAATGCAGAAGTTAGTTAGAGACGGAACTAAAGCTAAGATTTAAGAAGAATGGGAAAGGAAGTTGGCCGTGTTTTCTTTACGCAATCTTCCCGACATTTGGACCCTGATTCTCCCTGAATACGAATCCAGTGTCTCCTTCAGTGCTCTCAAGAGTTCAGTAGGTACGTGTCTTTCATACAGCTTACTCTGTAATTAGAAGAAAACATAAATAAGTTTATTTCTATGTTTAAGTTTTAATCTCAGATGGATCATTGCTCGGCTGGAAACTGCACTAGATGCAACGTGTCTGTGATTGAGCTGATGAAAATTAAACTTCACGATTTGGTCTTAAAGTGGCCGTTGACGAGTTATCGTAACGACAAAATTATACTCTCTCCTAAAGCAACAGTACTAGTTGATGGATTCGTATGAGTGATAGGTCTACGATATGTGGAGAGTAGTCAAAAATGGCTCTGAGCACTATGGGACTTAACTGCAGTGGTCATCAGTCCCCTAGAACTTAGAACTACTTATAACCTAACTAACCTAAGGACATCACGCACATCCATGCCCGAGGCAGGATTCGAACCTGCAACCGTAGCAGTCGCGCGGTTCCAGACTGTAGTGCCTAGAACCGCTCGGCCACTCCGGCCGGCGTGGGGAGTAGTCGCTCGGAGATGAAGTTTCTCATTATAATCAGTTCGTGTAAGACCAAATGAACTTTTCATATACAGCCAAGATTGCACCCGCACTTTCATGTAAACGAAAACCATAAATCTAAATTTCTCTCTAGTCCTGTACTCAATTCTGTGTCGGTGCCAGGTATATTGATCTGACGCCTATCGCTTGTACCACCTCTGGCAATGGGTTTTTAATGAAAAAAATGCTAAGTTCCACCGAGGTTAGAGGTCCAAATTAACCTAAAGGCCCCTCCCCCTCCCCACACCCCCACTCTGCCCCATAACTCTGTGGATTAGTCACTCCAACGCTCGGGAGGGCGGCAGCAACGTAACACCTCCAGTAGGAGCACGATTACTGAATCGGAGACTAAGAAAGTTGAAGTATCTGAAAAGTGATGCAGTAGAGAGAGCTTGCAAACATCCAGGCAGTTAAAGGACAGAATGAAGCTGTACTAAAAGTACTAGGCGAAAAAAAAAAGACTACGGAAAGTTAAATTTATGGGTATTAGGGACGGAATTCTTTGAGGCTAGCGACTATCTTACAGGTGTTCTGCCTGCTTCAACGACATTTTTATTCGAACAGGTAATCGGACACGGGGCGTTGCGGCGGCACGTCTCCGTCTTCAGGCGCTCAATCGGTGTTGAAAAAAGTGGTAAAGTGAAGACGGCAGTTTGTTTACACGAGACAGGAAGGGACTCGAGTGGGTGGGTAACGCACAAGACGACTGGTCCGCGAGGTCGCGACTACGACTGCGCCGGGGTCAGCCGCGCAACCGCGCCGTACCGCTGGCTCCATTGTAGAAAGGGGGGGGGGGCGAGAGGAGGAGGAGATGGCCACATAACGGACCGGGACGCAGCGGCTAAAGGTCGCCAGCCATCCCGGGAGCGGCCGCTGCCGCTGCTGTGCCCGTAGCTGGCTGGGGACGCACACTTCCCATCATGGACTGCAGGCAGCTGACCCGCTTACGACACCACACCCGGCACGTTGGACTTCTCTGCCTGGTGCAGTATGCTAGTGATAAAACAGTCCCGTCTCAAGTCCTGCCGAATCGCCGCTACTCTGAGTAGCTCAGGACGGCACAAATAGCGGACTTTGAATGCTTGTTGCGTAAGACGTGTGTGTGTGTGTGTGTGTGTGTCCTTCCTATCCGCAGTTAAGGTGGATATGACCTGATTAGTGAAGCTGTTTTAACATTTTCGTTTTCTTTTAACGGTTTCCTTTAGAGTACCTCTCCTCGCATATAAATTACCTGATGCTGTTGTCTTTCTTCCGAAGACTGGTTTGATGAAGCTTCCCCACTTGTCTATCCTTTGTAAGCCTCTTCATCTCTGAATAAGTTCTCCAACTTACATAAGATTGAATCTCTGTACTGTATTCGAATCTTCATCTCGCTGCACAATTCTTACCCCACCCCACCCCCACCACCTTCCATATTCCCATCCATTACCAAACTGCCGATTACTTGATGCCTCAGGATGTGCCTTATCAACCAACCTCTTCGTCTAGTCAAGTTGTGCGATACGTTTCATATAAATACCTATATCGTTAAAAAACTGCAATGCATTGACTAATGTGTACCTATATACAGACTGCAATGGGTATTAAGTGCAGATATTTCTATTGGTGACTCAGGACGGTGTACTGAACAACATTAGATCAGTATTCATGTTATCTGCAGAGTAATAATTGTAGCTATTACAAACTGTATGTTTTTAGGTCAGTTAGTACCTCCAAATACATGTCGCAAGAGCAAGTCACTAATGCTTATTTTCCGCTGGGCAGCAGGTATGCTGGACACATGAAGGTAAAATAGTTACTGTATACCTACAGGTGTAGTCCACTTAGTGATGCAATTACGACCATGCGAAAAACATCAGGTCGTGAAGTTGGTTCCATGTTTGCAGAAAACTGTTCGACGCAGAGACAAAACAACCAGCGCACTGATGTCTGTATATATTAAGCTACCACATATAAAAATCTCTGCACTTATAGCCCTTACATCCTGTACGACACTAAATCTTTCTTCATCTCCTTCTCCGTTTCCTCCGGGAACAAACGACTCTGTACTCTGCGTCTTATCGAAAGCCACTTTACATTCAAGAGGTCATTAAAGCTTTAGCTCTTATCAACGGCGTAGCTATCCTCTCGGCATATTCGAGTTGTCTTCCTTCTGTCTAACAGTCTCAACTTTATCATCACCCCTACTTTACTTCTGTTTTCTTTCATCTCCTCTGCTTAACTCACAGTACTATTTCTCGCTCTTCACCGAAACAGTCAGTATTTCCAGATTTCATTCCTCCTGTATTGCTATCATTCATTTTTGTTACTCTCTGCATAAATACCGTACTCTATACCCATTTGAGCCTACTCGCTGTATGGACCCTTCGGTCTCCCTCAACAATTTTTTCCCCCAGCACTTCTCTCCTGCCGGCCGCGGAGGTCTCGCGGTTCTAGGCGCGCAGTCCGGAACCGTGCGACTGCTACGGTCGCAGGTTCGAATCCTGCCTCGGGCATGGATGTGTGTGATGTCCTTAGGTTAGATAGGTTTAAGTAGTTCTAAGTTCTAGGGGACTGATGACCACAGCAGTTGAGTCCCATAGTGCTCAGAGCCATTTTGAACTTCTCTCCATTACCAAACTGATGATTCCATCTAACTCACGCAATGTGAACATTGTAATATTAACACATTAAGCATGTTTTTGGTTAGATCTAAACTGTTCTTGCAAACTGACTAAGTAAACATTTTGCAAGTGCATAAATTGCGCAGCGTTAAGTACGAGTGGACTTCAAAAAGTTAGTTGCGCATTATTATTATGGAAGGCCAGAAAGTTTTATTGAACGCTGTACTATACTACAGTGTAACACAAATAAGTGACACTATTTTTCAACATAGTTACCAAGTCTCTGTAAAGAACGTCGGAAAGTTTTACCAATCCTTCAATTCTTCGACGAGAGAAAACCGCTCCTTGGTCTCGGAGCTATGTGAGTACCGCAGTGTGAAAATCTCTTTCTCCACATACGTTCTTTGAGCTTGGCGAGGAGATAGAAATAGTAAGTTGCAAGATCTGGACTCCCTGATCGGCATCAACCACGTCTGTGCGGCCTTGGTTGCTGTCACACTTACGTTCCAGTTGCTACGCCGTTTGTCTCGCGCAAAGTGATCCACCTGTTACCCGTACTGCAGAAGAACTGTGCGGGACACTCAGAACAAATACTCTCTTTTGTAAATGCGCCACTCCTGTTGAGCGACGGTCTTAGCGTGGGACGACATCTGTAACTCACTTTTAGAAATTCCGCTGTATCTTATAAATATCAACTCTCGAATATATTTGGTCAATTTGAGACCACAAAAGATGCATCGATAATTCGCCGACTTTTTTTTCGGCTTTCCTCGGCATTACTGGAGATGTTGATTAGCTAAGTGTTACTTTTGTTACAACATGGATCCAATTGGTGCTTGCCAACAGTGGCGCACGCATCGGGGCTTGCCCAGTAAATACACTCGTCAAATACCCACTGAGTACTCTGATAAAGTCGTTATCCCGTTTACGGCAAGTTACTCGAACTGTGCCCCTGTAACTAAGTGAGAGCCGGCCGCGGTGGTCTAGCGGTTCTGGCGCTGCAGTCCGGAACCGCGGGACTGCTGCGGTCGCAGGTTCGAATCCTGCCTCGGGCATGGGTGTGTGTGATGTCCTTAGGTTAGTTAGGTTTAAGTAGTTCTAAGTTCTAGGGGACTTATGACCTAAGATGTTGAGTCCCATAGTGCTCAGAGCCAACTAAGTGAGAGCGGCCTAGCAACGGACCGCTGCTTCGCTGCCGGCGCCACGAGAGAACAAGGGCCGCTTTGTGGTGACGATTGGCGACCACTTCCAAACAGAGGACGCCTGAGTGGCTGCTCTGTACCGGTTCGCCACTTCCGACAGTTCGCTAATACGTACAGAATGCGGCACCTCGGCTGGCCTAAGCTTTCACGGCTGTAAGGAAAATCGTCTAACAGTAACAGCTACAGTGAAGCAGCCTGTATGAGGTACTCTTAAGACACGCTTCTGTTAACAAACAGTGCCGTGCAGTCAACAGCAGACCTTAGCAGAAGGCACTGTCTCTCCAGATTTCGTGCAAACGTTCTAAATGACGTCGCTTTGTTTGGCTTCGGGGCCCACAAGATCTACGGCGCCTGAAACGTGACGTCACACTGGTCTGCTTGCCCGCCACACTTCTCGAACGAACGGCTCCGTGCAGGGCACAAATAATTGAAAAAATACCCAATAAAGGTCGTACCTTTGTCATATTCTGTCGAGAAATTGTTTGCATCTAAACGTGCAGCCAATAATTATTAAACTTGTCTAAAATAGTTACTCGTTCCCTGTCAGAGACGGCTGCTGGGACTCGTAAAAAGATCTCCAGTGTCACGTGATGTAACATATGTGACGTCGGCCCCGGGTTGGCTTGCTAGTCGAGTGTCTTAAGTGTAACTGTCTCGTTTTGGTGAATACAGTCAGTGTGAGTATAGTCTAGTGTCGTGTTTGTGTTGTGAAAATTACCATTTCCTGACCTCCCACGGGTACCAGCCCTGTCCGCTATTGGAGTTGTGGTGTCACCGCCAGACACCACACTTGCTAGGTGGTAGCTTTAAATCGGCCGCGGTCCATTAGTACATGTCGGACCCGCGTGTCGCCACTGTCAGTGATCGCAGACCGAGCGACACCACACGGCAGGTCTCGAGAGACTTACTAGCACTCGCCCCAGTTGTACGGACGACGTAGCTAGCGATGCACACTGACGAAGCCTCGCTCATTTGCAGAGCCGATAGAATAGCCTTCAGCTAAGTCAATGGCTACGACCTAGCAAGGCGCCATTAGCATTACATAGCAATTGATAGTTATCGTATGAAGCACGTCTCATCAAGAGCGATGTACCACAAGGATGGATTAAAGTTAAGTATTCCAGGAGCTACGTACTTTTCTTTATAGCATTCATTACGTATCCTGTTTCAGACCTATCTACTAGCCTGCGTGAGTTAACGCGTGCCTTTCGGCTACTTCCTAGTGGCGTGGCTGTCTTGTTACGCCACAACAGTAGTCGCTTCGGCCAGTTTCCGGCTGCGGGGCGGCGGGAGAGTGTTGTCGACCTCTCAGCTACCGATGGACTGGTACTTCCCTAATCCACTTAAATGCTGGACGTACCCTCATTTAGGAGAGGTAGGAACACGTAATGCATCCTGAAACATAGTCGAACATGATTGTTTTAGCGGTTTAGGTGTCATGGCGTGGGCAAGCATAGTATTGCATGATCGTCCTGACGTCCAAATCTTAGAACATCGTTCACTCACCCGTCAACGTCATTGTGACGCTATACAACTTCCACATGTGCAGCTTCTCAGGGATGTTCAAAAATGGTTCAAATGGCACTGAGCACTATGCGACTTAACTTCTGAGGTCATCAGTCGCCTAGAACTTAGAACTAATTAAACCTAACTAACCTAAGGACATCACACACATCCATGCCCGAGGCAGGATTCGAACCTGCGACCGTAGCGGTCACGCGGTTCCAGACTGAAGCGCCTTTAACCGCACGGCCACACCGGCCGGCCTCAGGGATGTATTTGGCCCTGAATTCATTTTTTGTGGATGACAATGCGCGACCACAACGAATAGTATAGGTGTAGGAGCTCTTGTAACGAGGGAATATTCGGCGAATGGACTAACCTGTCCCACCGGGAAAGTGTCGGATGCATTGAGGAGATGTACTGCGGCACGCCCGCTTGTAGCAACGTCCGTCTGACAGTTGCAAACCGCACTGGTGGAGGATTGCAACGCCCTCACACAAGGCCTCCTCACCAAATCAGTTACCAGCATGGGACCACGTTGCACAGCATGTGTTGCCGTCCGTGATCACAAAATCTATTACGAACCACTCCAGCATTTTGTAGTGCCCAGGAAACCAGCACGAATCGCTGTGACTTCAGTGATACTATTGTCTTTGGATACGATCTGTTCGTCTTATTGCCTATTTCTTTCAGTTACTGTCTGTACTGTAGTACACTCTAGCAGTTTTTTTGTATGTGTGGTCGAAGTTTCAAGCTTCTGACAGCGATACATAATAAGAAAGTTACTTGTTAAGTCTTGCGCAATGGTCCGCTAAGGTAGCTGCATTGACAGCGTGGCAGATTGGTAAGAAAAGAGGCCCGAGATCGATTCCCAGCCGAGACGGAGATTTTCTCCTGTCAGAGAGTGGGTATTGTGCTGTCCATACGTTCGTATCGTCACAACTGGCATTCCACTATTGAGCTGGCTGACGGGCACGTCCCGAAAGCCAGTAAATTGAGAAAAAAAAGTCTTGCGCATCAGTACATAAACACCCCACAGCTCCGTTTTAGTAAGCCAGTGTTGGTTTCGTTCACAGCACCTGCTTGCGCAGCAAAATGTATCCAAAAATGTTGCGCTGCAGTCTCTGAAACAAGCTTCTCTCCTTATGTAATTTGTCAAATACATTTTCATACTTTCGTTAATTTAAAATCCAAATACATGGTTCGACATTTTCAATACATAGTTACAATCCACTATTCTCACATTTCTCCGTTTTATGCAAAAGAAGTTCTTTCTTCAAAGTTCTTCAGCGTTTGACAGCAGCGAACATTTCTTTTTTTCGATAATGACGAGGTGTTTCATAACGTGTTTCTTACTCCTACCGAATACATTCTACATACTTGATCTACTCTCGACTTATGTATTTTTCTTTCATACGTTTAGTATTTCACGTATTGACCTTGTTACTGCTGTTCCTTATAGTGTGTTTCTAAGGGTACGTTAAGTGAAATAGTAACCTGTTTTAGCATTCCGGATCTTCCTTGCTATTAACAGGTCTGCCCGAACATCAGCAATGGTTCTGCTTAACGAAGTTCTGTTTATTTGTCTTCCCCCGTTGGTTAGACAGCCTACAATCTCAAGAGGAGAGGATGATGGATTACAGTGTGTGTGTGTGTGTGTGTGTGTGTGTGTGTGTGTGTGTGTGCGTGCGTGCGTGCGTGCGCTTGTGTTTCTGTATGTGTGCGACTGGCAATGAACGGCTCGAAGAAACAATTCCGAGGTATTCACCGACAGTCCCATTCGGTGATGGTACTAACAAATCTCTCCTCTATCCATCATCTCTTTATATTCTTCTTTAAAAAAAAACAACAAAATTTTATTTTTATTTCAACATTAATTATTGGTATTTTGAAAAGTATCATTCTTTGTAAATGTTGTAGATAAAACAAAAGAAAAGAAAACTGTAAAAAGATGAAAAACGAAAATTGTAAGATGTACGACCTGTTTTAAACATCAGGTAACAGGTCTATAATTTGGCAATAAATAAATAAATTACAGTATTGGGATGTGCTGCTGTTATTGTCTGTTTGTTTGTCAGTCAGGTTTTCAGCTTTCATCGCATTGACTACGCCCTATACAGTACGCTACTTTTGCCAGCCAAGTTCGCAGCAGGCGTCGCCACAGGTCATCTCACGATCTGCAGCCTGTATCACAGCACTGAGTGTCTTTAATTCTTCCGCTCAGGGGAAAAGCACAAGTCTAACTAGCAGTACTGGCTCACGCAAGAAGGGAACGCAGACCTGGGCTCGGGCAGCCTCGAGACGCCGGGAGCTGCTTCCAGCGTGACGTCACCCACTCGCCGGCGCGCTGCAGTATTCCCGCACTGCAAGCGGCGTCTCCGGTGTGGTGCCTGCTTCGTCGCCGTCTGCCCGGAGTTATGGCGCCCCTTTTGTGGGGGACTCACTCTTCTGAATGCGAAAACAACGTTAAACCCGACTCGCGCAACTTAGTCTCTTTCAGAGGCAATTTCTGCGGGGTCCCGAGCAGTATTTTACGTGCGCGCGCCGCACAGACCTCTCCTTTGGCGAAGATGTAAATTGAATGATAAAAACTTTGGGCTTCCACTAAAGTTTTAGCTATTACGGTCACTGCGCCACTTTCGTGCGCTTATGAAATTAATTTGGGAGAACTTCGCAGCTAATAGGCTGAGAGCGTAAAAATAGGTAAAGGAAGCCGCTTCGTGTTCGGAGTTGCTTTTTTTCTCCTAATAGCAGACCACGTCCTTACCGCTCTCGGAACTTCGAGTTCTAATACAGAGAGGGCAAACGGCGGGAACTGAACGAAGTCCTGATCGATTTTAATAAGTCACTAACTGAATGGGGTTCGTTTAAGTGTTGACGTGTTAATAAAGTTTTTCATTATTAGATAAGAAGTTGGGACAAGAACTAACCTAACTAATCCCAAGCGACCTGTTTGCCCTACTTAATACAAGTTAAATGAATGCTGAATGATTTTTCATAATGAAAAAGTGTGGTTTGATCTCATACCATCTTCACTGGGACTGACAGAAGAAATCTTTTCGTTGCTTTGTTGAATATGCTCTCTTTCATCGTCCTCGTACCAACATAGGTATAAAATAACTGGGTATGAAGATAATTAATGTACCCCGTGACAACGTAATTTTTTGAATCTGTCACAAAAACACGTGCTCGCTTCTCTCTGTACCCGCGCCTTTACAGATCCGCCCAACGAGTTTAAATATCATAGAGTGACCATGTCTGAAGCAAACTGAATACCCGTCCGCCATTTCGTCTGTAGCCAAGGGCCTCGTCCACTGTGTGACGCCTCTTGGAACTAACTTTGACTAACTTCAGATAGATCACGCTAGCCTTATTTTTTTCTCAAAAAACAGTAAACAGTGGTGATTTCAGTGTACACTGGCAGCAACGAGGAAAGTTTTATTCGAAATATGGATAAGCTTTTTCGATGCAGATAAATCTGCAAAAGCACTATAGTTGTTAAGTTACAGTCTCACTATTACTATTGGTGACCCATTTGAGTATCAATAAATTTTTGGAAGTTCGCTTCTGGGCTCTAGTTGTGCGATTTCACTTTTTTTTTTTTGCAAAATTAAATACAGTTATCATTTGTGTCTTACACATATTTCTCTTCAAAATGATTCGAGAAAATGATGCAGCTCGTAGTTCGAAAGAGTTTGCTCCGTTTCATGTCACTACTTTAGCTTCGATTCGTGTAATTGAACGCTAAACACACTTCAGGCATGTTTAATTTATATTACGCTAAACAAATTGTAAAGAAAAATTAAACGATTCACCAAATAAACCAGTTCACTTTCCACACAGACAAACGACAGACGCTCCTCTCAATGTTCTGAATATCGTCAACATGGCGGTCGAGTTAACGTTGGTGTCCGCATAAGAGCGCTGTAAGTCGTGTAAGACAAGTTGGACCTGCCCCACTTCACTTACTTGTATTTTAAGACACCTGAAAGTGAGACGACAGCAGAGATAAAGCAGCTCAAGTCAGCGTTTGATCGACGTTAAAGGAATTTCATGTAAGCAGTGTGTTTATAAACGGATGTAAATACGTCAACAATGAGGACCCAAGGACAGGCGTTTCAAAAATATTACTCCTCGATCTTCCCGAGCACCTCTTGCATTACCATGTACTACTCGCACATTTCATTTTCCGAAAATGCTCCAGGTTCTCTATTCTCTTACGTAAGGTTCTGGTTACTACGCCTTCGGACCATTTCTCAGCCTGAGGCAATTTCTTCTTTCCGTCTGCAGCACAGTAGAAATGCACCGAATGCCAACAGTTTACTGCTGATATAGTAATAGGAATGACTGTTAGTATTCAGTTGTCCCTTCCTCACAATAGAGAGGTAGATAAGAATTATGACATAATTAGGAAGTACGATACCACGGTCGTTGTGCAGCGCCTTTCCTTTGGTCACAGCGTAAGCGCAGAAACGTACCTGAAACAAGAAGAGTACACACTTGTTAATTCATGCACACGGTCAATAGAAGATACATCTATTGCAGACAATGTAGCCCAGCAATGTTGCCTTGCGTTGTGGCCACCCACACGAGTTGCAGCCTCCAGTCGGCAACATTGCCGGCCACTGTTCTCGGGCAATGTTTGCGGCTGTACAT
This sequence comes from Schistocerca nitens, assembly GCF_023898315.1. Lineage (NCBI taxonomy): Eukaryota > Metazoa > Arthropoda > Insecta > Orthoptera > Acrididae > Schistocerca > Schistocerca nitens. The sequence continues at coordinate 1,221,858,999 of NC_064614.1, forward strand.
ACCCGGGCCACAAGAGTTAACATGTGCCACACTATTGTCGCGAAATAGTTGAAAGCAAACTACTGAAAGCGAGTGCACCTCGCTTGCACTTGAATTCAAAATTGTTCAAATGGCTCTGAGCACTATGGGACTTAACATCTGAGGCCATCAGTCCCCTAGAACTTAGAACTACTTAAACCTAACTAACCCAAGGACATCACACACATCTATGCCCGAGGCAAGATTCGAACCTGCGACCGTAGCGGTCGCGCGGTTCCAGACTGTAGCGCCTACAGCCTCTCGGCCACATTTGAATTCCATCGGGAGAAAAGCAAAATAAAGATAAATCTGACTTTTTATTTTTAACTAAGCGAATCGCTTCTTACACTCTTCGACGGATGCTCGACACATGCCTCCTCCAGACCGCTGAACCACAATTTTAAATTTATCGTAAAAGCAATTCGTCCAAGGGCTGGTAAGACAAAGTCTGTATACCAGTTTACAGTCAGACTGGCCATCACGCTTCGGTTTTTGGCCACTGTCGATTCATACACGAGCTACATGTACGTCTTTAACACACTCACACCGGCGCGTACGACTGGTGTCTCACGGTCGACTCTCCCAGTTCCGGTATCAGCAATATATCAACGTATGATGTACTACGTATCAAACAGGCGAAATGAACAGCTGTGAATACAGTTTTGCGTCACCCTTCAACGAGAGAGCTTTCTGAACAAATGAGATATCGCATAATTTATTATTAATTTAGCGCAAAATTATGTTATGTGATCCATTGTCGTGTTAAAAGAATGGACTTTCAAAATAAGAGGTCAGTGCATTGAAATTGCTGCCTAGGGTGTTTGAATACACTCGTTGCTCCAAAGCGAGAAATACAACCCTCAGCGCTGGCGTGGACGTGTCTCACCGATATGTCTCTTGGTACCAGGCTTTGCAACGCTTTCGTGGAACGACTCGAGTAATTCATTAACTGTGTTTCAAATAACAATGAAATTTACCAGTAAATATTTTACTGTGTGTTACTAGTACGTCTGCAGTAAGAGAACTATGAGGCCGGCCGAAGTGGCCGTGCGGTTACAGGCGCTGCAGTCTGGAACCGCAAGACCGCTACGGTCGCAGGTTCGAATCCTGCCTCGGGCATGGATGTTTGTGATGTCCTTAGGTTAGTTAGGTTTAACTAGTTCTAAGTTCTAGGGGACTAATGACCTCAGTAGTTGAGTCCCATAGTGCTCAGAGCCATTTTTAAGAGAACTATGAATATCAGAAATGCGATACGTGTACGAACAGAGTTGCGGGAAGTGGAAAGTGATGTATACGAAGACAGCAATTAAACACTCGACAAGTTGTTTTTCGTGAACACACCTGGCGAAGCTCAACAATTTTTAGAAGGCTTAACCTATGTAAAACAGAATTGTGCTTCACTGACGCAAATCTTCTATCATAAGGGTAGCAGCGAGAATATTTGTTTAAGGTTTCCTGTCTTTATATGCGATAATTTCTATTTTTCATACTTCCGGATCAAATTTTGTTTGTTCACTTCTACATTCATGTGGACAACAAACAAATTGAATGCCTCTATGAATGCACGCTAACTTTCTAAATGAATCAAAATAATGAAAACGTTTTAAAAAACCACCGTAGGTTGATTTATTGTGCAAGATGTCATTATTGCACCAGTGTTTTTATTTACATCGCATGTTGCATAACGTGTCCTTGGAAGTGGGTTGTGATGTGCTAGACCATATACACGGTGAGTGGATATTAAGGGCAGATATTTTTATTGGTGACTGGGGATGATATTCTGAACTTACATCACTTCGTAAGTCATTTTCAGACTAATAATTGTAACTATTACACATCATATGTTTTTAGGTTGGACAGTACTCCAAATACATGTGGCAAGAGCAAGCCATTAATGCTTGTTTTCCCCTGGGCAGCTGATCACGTATCGGAGTGTGGATGCGTGTATGCAAAACCGTTCGTCTATACTGACAGCCGTAGTTCACTTAGCGGCGCAGTTATGGCTGTGCAGAAAATATCAGACCATAAAGTTCGACATTGTGTGGCAACAAGTTACAGTCCCCACATAACACAAAACTGGTTTTAAATGTGAGACACGCATCACCATTCAATAAAGGCATCTTGCGTAATACAACTGACAGCCTATGAAAGTTTTTAAAATGGTTTCATCATTTAGAAGTTACGCTGATGTTGTGGATGTATACGTAAAGAAACTGATGAAGCGAAATGTAATGTTTCACCCCTCAGATTATGTGCCCCGGTGCAGCAGCTCTGTCTGCGTGAGAAAGGAGAAGAAAGGAGAAGCAAGGCTGACAGTTAGAGGGAAGACTACAGACAAGGACAGAGATACATACGGCCAGGCCACACGAAATGCTCTCCACCATTGCAACATCTCGCTGACGCATCGGTAACTGCTTGCAACGGCACCACAAGCAATATTGCCAGGCCGTGCCGCAGTGCGGTGCAGCCACATTGGAGCAATGTTGACGGTCCCATTATTGCAGTGAAACATTTCCGTAAAATATGGCCCCTGTAAAAGCGACTTAAGATACGAGGAAGGTTAATGCGCATGAGTGGCTACTTTATCTGTCACGAACGCTGCCAGCTGTACCTAATTACCCGCACATGCACCAAAACGATTCTCTGCGCTGTATGCTCTCCACCAGCACCTTATCGTTGCCTCGTTCACGATCACGTGGCTCGACCGCGTGGTCTGCCAACAGATCAATGGCGGCAGAATTCCGCTCATCGTCACAAACGGCCGATAATCAAAACTATAGCCACCCGAGAGGACGAAACTGACACAGAGTCCGAATCATTCTTACGATGAGTATAAAGCCACAACATCTTGCCAACAGTTTTCAATTCTCTTTATTTTCACACCAACGGTGAATTAAGTGAGACTGTATGGCCGCGTGAATTTTATGGCGGCCTTCACTGGCAAAATTTATCCCTACTTTGTGACAATGTGGTTCTTCCTCTTTTACTTTTCATTCTGTAACCAGAAGGATAGTGCAATCTTTTCGCGATAGAGTACTGTTATTTTCCGCCAAATGGCAGCGAGCTGGGTGTAGAGGGGAAAATGTCCCAAGAACTTTGTCAGAATCCGGTGGCTCAACAAGCCAGACAAAAATTTGAAGACCTAATGTGTGTGTCGCTGAATGAAATCCATGATTTGTCCACCTTTTTTTGCTCTCCTTATTAGAGCAGAGCGGGCTGTTACAGAAGTATGTTTATTAAAGCGAAGTATTCCAGGAGGCTAGGATTGGGTCAACGTATTCACAGTTGAGAATAATTGGGAAGCCATTTGCCTGGCAGCCAGCGTACATGTGCAGGGGTGTCACGAAGGTGGTGCTGTGAGCTTTAGGTGAGCAATCCGTCTGCGGGTAACTCGTTCTCTTCGCTGAGCAATTTATCAGGTTCCTTCCTTCTAATCAATGTAACTACGAAATCTGCCAGAGAAGATAAGTCTGTTGCGAACACAATGTGAAGGGTAATTCAAAACTCTTGCCCCATAGCACAAAGTCTACATTGGTGATAGGCGTGGATATGACAGGTACGATCATTCGCAGTCAAAAAGTATAGTAAACATGGACTCTAAAATATATACCTCAAGAGCTATGAGCACTTCTTCGTCTTCGATACTGTGAAACAAATTTTTTCTACTGCATACTCTTTGTTTTCTTTACTTTCTGAGGTGGTAGTATGGAGCAAAAATTAAAAAAAAGGTCTCTATAGTGCATACCCTAGGAGCTATGAGTACTTGGTCATCTTCGCCACCGTGAAACACATCTCCTATACTGAACAAGTGCTCACAGCTCTTAAAAGCTCGCATTTTAGAGCCCATATGTACTGCACTATTTTGTTTCAAATAAACTTTCCTCGCACCCCCCTGAATATGACTTTGTCCTATGGGCTAAAGAAGACTCAGTAATCAATGTAAGGTTTGTCCTATGAAACAGGACATTTGAGTTACCCTGTATATTAATAGGCAAAAAAGGGAATCTGAATGTGCCTACAAAACCTTGACGTTTACCTACTATTGCCTTCAATATTGCTGACACAGCAAGGGAAACCTCTTGGCATGTGCGTTTTTCTTATCATTACGTAGATAGTTCCTTGGGAATATTTTGAACATTCTACAGTCACTGTCTCCTCTTCACATCTATCGGTACACTGAAGAAGACCACTGGCTGGTCGAAACAGATCACTGCATTGTAAAAATACACATGCGGAAGTGCCGTAAAAATACGTAAAAAAAAATGACATGATTTAACTGTGTTGTAATTGCAGTATCAAAACTGATCATAAAGGGTGTTTAAAAACAAGAGCCAAATATTGATACAGGAGGTAGTATTGGCTAAAAAAAAAAAAAAAGATTCTACAATGACATGTCCGGAAATCAATAATTGTTAAGATATGGGCCGTTGAAAAATCCATACTTCTCAGACTGCATTTTGCTTACAGATGAGGCACAATTCACAAGATATTGCATAGTAAATTACCACACTATGCACGTGTATTCAGATGCAACTACTCCAGCATCAGGAACGCTTCGGTACCAACATATGAGCAGGGACAGTCGATGATAGACTCATGATGCTATCTACCCACTTTATGCCTTCCTTCCTCCGCCAAAACCACATCTCAAATGCCTCTATTGTTCTTTCATCCTCTTTCCTCTCACTCTCCATGTCCCTGCTCCGTATAATGTCGCGCTCCAGACAAATCACTTGGCAAATGTCTTCCTCAGGTCCCTGTCCATGTACCCACATAGAAGGCACGCCTCCTAATAAAATATCTTCTTGGGAATTGGTAACCGCGTTTTCACCTACTCATTGCATCTCATGTCTCCCATTATTATGCTTCCCAGATATCTTCCTGTCCTAATTTTATAGTTATTCCAACTTTTCTTGCAATTGTCACCAACCATATTGTCTTTTTATGAATACTCATTCCAAATTCTTCACATGTCTTATTTAATTATTTTAAGATTCCAGTCACAATTCTTTCATTCTCTGCAAATAACAGCATATCATCCGCAAAAATCGAATACTTTTATCGTCCTACCACCAACCCGCACGTGTCTTTTTCATTGCAAACATTTCTTAATAATATGTTCGAAATGTATGTTAAACGGTATTGGGAAGAGACAGGAGCCTTGCCTCACTCCTCCTCCAAAGGTGCTTTCCTCTGTCAGCTTGTTGCCAGTCTGTATTTGCATTTTAAGTTGTACGTATAGATTCTTAATCAGCCTTCAATGCCTCCAGTCTACCCCATTCCACAGTAGTGTGTCCATTAATTAATCCCACTGTACTCTACCAAAAGCTTTTTTCCAGGTCAATGAAAACTGTATAAACTTCTCCTCCTCTTTCAATGTACCTCTTATCTATAATTGTCAACAGTGCAACTGCATCTCTTGTGCCTTTCCCTCTTCTAAATCCATACTGTTCCTCTGAAATACTTTTTCTACTTTTCTGGCTATGGGGACATTTAAAGGCATTGGTGCACGCCCAGTCCATGGGTGATGTGCAGATGTTACAGGAGCGTGTGACTAATGCATATATGGTGCAACCCCCAGTGGAGCCAAGTGTATTTTAAAGAGTGCGAAGAAGGTCTTATGTGTAAGGATGCGTGGTAACCACAGGCACAACCGTCTATAGTGTCAACAGATGGGTCTGAAAGGACAAAGTGGCCCATATTGAAACAGTTATTTGTTTCTGGGCATATCATTATAGGAAGTTTTCTTCTAGTTTTGACCAATACTAACCACCAGTAGGAATTTGGGACACATTTTTTTAAACACCGTGTACACCTGAAAGTTTACGGAATCGTCTCTTAGAAAAGCATTAATAGCTAAGCGGTACACTGAGACACGCAGAGCCGCACGGCGGCTGTTGACACTACTTTGCACGGGTGGTGGACGAGGCGTGATTCCAGCGAGGCCCCCTTGTTCGGCAACAGGGGGTGACGTGGCCCGCCCATGCTAGCGGCTTGATCTTGCGGCGCCGTCTTTTGTCCCCGTAAATTGGTTAGAAGCTGTGCTCGCTCACACTTTGTTAACAATGGCCGGCCGGCGGCTTTCAATTAGCCGCCAGCGTGTTTCGTGCTCTTCAATTTTAATTATCACGCGTCGCGCCTTCGAGGAACGGCAGATGTGTGTGTGTGTGTGTGTGTGTCACGCAGTTCGCAGCCAATTACTCCCCTCCGACGCCGGCACAAAAGCCTGCTTGCCGAGTGAACTGTCAAAAAAACTTCCGTTTCGTGGACAGGTAGTGGGGCTATCAAACCAGCTCTCAGCGGCGCCAAATGTAACGCTTGGAACGGTAATGGAGCGCTAGAGGGGCCACTCCGATGCGAGAGTACGGGGCTCATTTTGCAGGCCAAGGCGAGGAACTGCAGTGAAGTAAGGAACAAAATGGCGACAGTGAGGTGCCGGTCAGAAGTCGGCCGGGAAAGACACCAGCTGACGCCACAAGTACGGCACGGGTGTTCAGCTAGCGACACTCGGAGCCAAGTTTCCACGACGTGGTTATTACTGAAGGACCTTTCACTGCTACGAGAGTGCTTTGTTCTGCTACACTTCGTAGAATCCTACACAGTTACGAGGCAACTTTTTATGGTGGGAAACCCTGTGCGTATTTAAGGGGCTCCGGAACGCCCTATACTTGCAATGTTAAAATAACGCTTATAAATTACATCTTTCCTCACAAAATATTTGGGGTAGGAAGTTGAACTTTTTACAGATTATTTATTGGAATATGGGCTACAACTTAACACAGGGATTTTACAAAATTTTAGTTCAGTTCTTAAAGATGATTTTTTTCAATTGTAATGAAAATTCACAACATTTTTTTGCAATTTTTTATTTATATATTCAAAAATATACAGTTTTTTGGAAAAAGGCTGTGTTAAATTAGGCAGAAGGTACTGTGTAACATTTACTGAAAGTTTGAAACAAATATGTTTGGAAGATCCTTAGAAAACGTGTAATTAGTATGAGAATATAAAAGTTTTGGGAATCGAGCGACAAAGATTGGATTAACTTTTTAGTGCATTCCAGGTCCATAGGATGGATTATCTTCTTCCTCTGCAAACTCCTCCTCCAGCTTCCTCTTGTTCCTCCTCCTGTTTACTCTTGCTTGTATTTCTAGACTCTTTACAGCCCTGTCTGCAGCCCGAAGGCGTTCCTTGTCTAAAGCAAGCATCGCTCGTACCATGTTAGAACCTATCTTCATTCCCATATTTCTAAATACCTTGCACCCTACAATGTTGCCATCATTGAAAGTCGCAACAGCATCATACACACCAAAGTGAAGTGTTTCTATTCCAACAAATACAGTCTTGGGGATTCTTGACCATATAACACTATTTACACTTTCATTGGGGTTTTGAGTTTTTCCGTGAATACACTTTTTCAACAGTTCAGGTGCTGCTAAGTCTCTGAAAATAGGTTTTATCACCTCCATTATTGCATGAGGCAGACTATGCTTATGAGTGTACACTTCACCAGTTAGCAATCCTTTGTTATATTTACACCAACTGTCTTCTTCTTTGGGACACAAGCTATGTTGGTGATTTTCATCGTCTTTATTGTTTACAGTAATAACACATACCTTTGGCTTTCCAACATTTCTCCTTTTCTTAAAAGCCTTCAGAGGATTTCTAATAACTTTACTTTTACTCATTATTATACTTCAACAAAACAGAGACTCAAGAAACAGAATTAATTACGAATATTTTCGAGATAACGACAGAGTAAATAAACATGAAACAATCGACAATCACACCAGCGATATATATTGGACCATCACAGGTTAGCCACAACACATACTTTATCTCACATCACTAAAATGTACCTGATGAACACGGACGTTAATAATAACACCATTTGACAGCAGTTTAACAGCGCCACAGTGGGTCACGTCCATGTAGAACACATTTCAAAAAAAATTTAAAAATAGTTGTAGTCTTCGGAATTGAATAAATTATATATCTATTAAAAGGTAATAGTCTGCAGATTCAGAAAACGCAAAAAAGTAAAAATTGAACTTTTCATGATTTTGAGCCTTTCCGGAGCCCCTTAAAATGTGTTACCCTGGCCCACGAACAATCAAGAGACGGACACGCCTTTAAGACCGAAGCTGAAATTATTGCGCACAACGGAATGACAACGTGAAGATTTTATGGCTATAGCTGTGGATCATAAACTGGAGAATCGCTTAGTATTCAAATGTTCAATGTGTGTGAATTCCTAACGCATCGAGCTGCTGAGGTCGTCGGTCCCTACTTAAACTAACTTATGATAAGAACAACACACATACCCAGGCCCGAGAGAGGACTCAAATCTCCGGCGGGAGGGGCCGCGCAATCCGCGACATGGTGCCCTAGACCGCGCGGCCGCATAGTGTTAAATCTGATATTACTGGAAAGTGTTAACAGAAACAAGCTTTAAATGAACATATTAATTTATTCAGTTAAATACTGACTTTAAATGCATTTACCTATGAAAGAACTTCAACTGATACAACAAAATGTGCCTTCGGTGAATTAACCCAAGTAAACCTGCTGCTTTTCAGTGTTACTTGATAAGTAAATGAGAATGTGCTCTTTAGACACAACTGACATTCTAAAATTACTGACGACCTTCTATTCCAACAAACACAGTGACTGTTGGTCTCATTGAGGAAATCATCCGTCCATTAAAGCAATGGAACAGGTAGCCAAAAGGGATCTGAGCAAATGAAGTCCAAGGGTTGTCCTACGATACTGTTGCAGCTAATAAAGCTCACTGTAACATTTCAGCATGAGATGTGCACAAACATGCCGTCATCCCTGTGTCTCTGTGGTACAACGTGAGCACCGTGTGCTGTCAACACAAACTCTGGACGCCAATCGGCTGAAAAGATGCGCACCAGATCTACATCTTCCCACCTTCCATACGTTCGTGTTTCAATCCCACTATCAAGTACTAATATTCTATCTGAAACGTACAACCTGCTCTTTTCTTCCTACTAAAAAGTACATGCCCACCAATCTCTGCATAAGAACATTCAGCCAGCCAGTTGTGTGATTCCTTCTTGCATAAATATGCAGCCATGAGAGCATGTCGTATTAAAACGCCAATGACTTTCCGATCCGCCCTTCTTTCTCAAAAAAGCTACTGCTTCTGGTCCATCTTTGTGACATCACAAATATTTTTACCAATCACGAATTTTCGAGCCCAGAAATTAGCCTCACATCAGCGATTCTTTGAATGTAAAAAAATATGCATCCGAGGCTTGGCTCTGCAAATCGCATTTCTTCAGGAAAGTTATCTCCAGAAGACACTCTTTAGAACATGGGAAAGAATCGGCCTCCTGATCACAAAGTTCCTTCCCTGCCCTTTGTTTGGCGGCAGGGCTGGGGGCGGCTCGTAAACGCACCATACTTCTGACCCCAGGAGCTAGCACGGCGAGACGACATTCATGGTGACAACCCCTGAGGCCACCTACCTGTGTGGATGCTAGAAGCTGCTTCTTTCGTTACGTCGGACACTGGTGTGCCTGTCCCACATCCAGCATTCTGCCCCGATCCCACGCTCGCTCAAAAGTAAAAAGAAAAGAAGACCCATACCATATTAAATGTAGTTAAGATTTGAAGTTAGTCAGCGGTCAGTACATAAGAGTCCAACCCGCTTTTGTAAAGATAATTATGAGCATATTCTGCCCCCTCATTATCATCTAAGTGGAGAACTATTTTCATATGAAACGAAAAGGGGCACGCCACATTTCTTGCCATTTTTCAGTGGAATTCATAACACTTGTCGGTAGAAAAGTGCATATTTTACTATGGATTTAACTGTACAAGCCGGCCGCGGTGGTCTAGCGGTTCAGGCGCTGCAGTCCGGAACCGCGGGACTGCTACGGTCGCAGGTTCGAATCCTGCCTCGGGCATGGGTGTGTGTGATGTCCTTAGGTTAGTTAAGTTTAAGTAGTTCTAAGTTCTAGGGGACTTATGACCTAAGATGTTGAGTCCCATAGTGCTCAGAGCCTTAACTGTACCATGTGGTTAGAATCTGGGCGTTATTCTGCATATTAACGGAAAATCTCCGCTAATTACACAAGCCATGGTAAGAGGGAGACAACTAGCAGGAAAACATGTAGTTGTGCGAAACGATCAAATACCCGACAGGTTCGTCACATGTGGTATCGTAGGTAAATATACATAAAGTTAAAAAAATGAACCGAACGTGTGAAATAATAATCATGTTTATGATACATCTTTGTGTATACATAACCATTCACATAATTTTGAAAAAAAATTCTTTACAGAGCATTGTACGACGGACAGAGATAGTAGCATGCCGCAGTGCTCATGGTTATTATCTATGGTTCAAATGGCTCTAAGCAATATGGTACTTAACTTCTGAGGTCATCAGTCCCCTAGAACTAAGAACTATTTAAATCTACCTAACCTAAGGACATCACACACATCCATGCCAGAGGCAGGATTCGAACCTGCGACCGTAGCAGTGGCGCGGTTCCAGTCTGTAGCACCTAGAACCGCTCGGCCACTCCGGCCGGCTATTATCTATGACCGGGAGTTTCTTATTCGTGATTAATAAGTTAGCTTCGTAAAATACAAGTATCAAACTGGGCATCCATGATGCTCTTTTGCCTATGATAGTGAAAAGTTTCTTTTGTGATAAAATTTTCACAGAATGTAAGTTCTAGCACAAAATCGGTATGCAATGTCAGAAGTCGGTTAAAAAGCGTTTCTAATGATACTCCATCCATTCCTGTATCATTATTATATAAACTGAAGGTGGAGGAGGGAGAAAGGAAAGGGAAGGGAAGGAATTGACGATATCAGCTGCATCGGCACTTCGTGCGGAATCATTGGCGACGAGTGACGAGTGAAAATGTGTGCCGGACCGGGACTCGAAACAGGAATCTCTTGCTTACTTTTTTTTTCATTTCATTACTTTATTTTCTTTAATATTTCAGGTGAGTGATTTTTCTGTTGACTTGCACGGTGTAGAGAAAGGTTTTTCTTTTTTTGTTTTATGTTTTAAGAAAACCATAAAAAGGGATATATTTGCCACCGCCACTTTGGCCCTAAAAACAAAAATACCTGCAGCACTTCAGACGTTGTCTCCGTAACTACGTCTGTCCCAACAGTTCTACATAAACTAAGGAAAAGAGGGAGAGGATAGCAAAAATGTAACAGATTCTTTTTTGTTTCCCTCGGACCTGTGGGGTGGTCCACGAAAGCCGCCCGTAGCCTGGAGATCTTCTCGAAATAAAGGGGAATACCGTTGGTGATCTTAGTAACAAAAAAGAAAGCAACTACCGTGCTTCAGATCAAGTGCCCATTGCATGGACGATCCAGCTGCAGGGCGGGTCGTAGTTATTAGGCAGTTGCGTTAACGACAGTGCCATCAGGGTACAGTATTTATAGCGAATGAACGCACTACATCGGCACGCCTCACGGCCCACTTACATTCCTACCCAGCTCCACTCCTCCGCAGTCCCACGTCCTCCACGCTCGCTAATTTTAGATTGCCGCTGTAGGTCGGACGATATTGTTCATCCGCCATAAAGATTGTGGATTCATTGGGGATCGAGGCGAATTAATTACATGAATGCGTGGTGTCTATTCTGTCTGAAATAACACTCCACACATTCATAAAATACCTGTACGATTACTATGTGCTGAGAAAAACAGATGTTGACTACAGAAATAATATATATGGTACTTATATTTATGATCTCACATCGTAAAAGCGGAAATTCAGTGGTACTATATTAGCATCTCAATATAAATTAGAGGTGATTGGTAAGACCTGTACAAGAAGGTAATACAATGACGAATGTGTCACATGCATAACAACCCGTGACACGTAGTCTTGGGAACGTAAGGCCGCCTGAAGATGGCACGCAGGAGCAGCTCCGCTCGACGCTTTACGAGCGGCCGGGCGGATGTTTTCGGCGCGGGCCGTACGCGCGGTCACGCAGCGCCCGCGTCGTGACGCCGCGGCCGTGTAGACGTGATGCGCCGCGGCCGGCGCGTGACCGGGGCGACGCGGCCGGCCACGTTTTTTGGCCGATAATCGCTTTTGGCGGGGCAGAGCATCTCCAGTCACGACCGCCTTCGCTTTCCGCCCGCGCCCGCCCCCGCCGGGTGGCCTTCCCACACGCGGCCGGCCCCCATTCTTCCTCCGCGGGCGGCGCGCCCGTATCGCCGGCCATCGCATCACATCGCATCGCGCCGCATCGCACCGGCGCGCCTGATTACATCTCTTCGGCCGGGCTAGCGCGCCACGCCCGTGCGCCCCTGGACCAGATAAATGGCCCGTGGAAACGCCGGCGCATCCTCAGCAGTAATAACAAAGGCAGCGCCACAGGCCGGCCACGGCCTGCCGGACTTTCGGCGATCGCCGCCCGCCTTCATAACTCGGCAACCTGCACCGGCACCTTAACTTGAGCCCATGCACTCTCAGCGGCGGCGAGTGTCCTTCAGCCGGATTTCCCTAGCAGCAGCAATTTTGCGCCGCATAAAAAGATATTGCTGACTGTTTTTCTACAATTCGCATGAGTCTGGACAAATTATCCTCTTCTCGTCGTCCACTACCTCAGTACCTGGCGGCGCCCAGGTTTGTACTTATTCCAATGTTCTGTTAATCCATCTCCATTTTGCCCCTCTCTCGGCTCATCCTGTCCTTCACCCCTTCTCTGTTCAAATGGCTCTAAGCACTAACCTTCTGAGGTCATCAGTCCCCTAGAACTTAGAACTATTTAAACCTAACTAACCTACGGACACCACACACATCCATGCCCGAGGCAGGATTCGAACCTGCGACCGTAGCGATCGCGCGGTTCCAGACTGTAGAGCCTAGCACCGCTCGGCCACCCCGGTCGGCCCCTTCTCTGTCCACCCACTCCTCCCCACTCTCTCTCTTCTTCTCCCGCTCTCCTGATTCTTCTCCTCCTCATTCCATTCTCCGACCATCTTCTCCTGACCTCTCCCCCTACCCATCTCCTCCTCATCCCTTTTTCTGTCCATTACCTCCTCCCCCTCTCTCTATCTCCTCGTTCCCCTCTCTCTCGCAATCTCTTGCCTCCCTACCTCTACCCATCCCCTCCTCTTTCCTTTCTCTGTCCACTTTCTCCCCACACCTCTCTCTGCCCATTCCCCTCCCCTCTCGAACTCCTCCTGCCCCAGTCTGCGTCCATCCCTCTTCCTCCCCCCCCCCACCCTCGCTCTCTGTCTATCTCCCACCTCTACACCCTTGTCTTTCCATGTTATCAGTTCACCACAATAGGACGCTGGTGCTTCTTACCCTCTCCTCCTCCCCCACTGTATTTCTTTCCAGTTCGTAAGTGATATGTGTGTGCAAAATTTGATTGAAATCATTGGAGGAGTTTATGACAAGCGTTTTATCTGTGGCTTTGTCCGCTTCGACACATGTCAAATATATTTCACATATATTTAACGTATTTCACACACATATTCGTATTTCATGTGCATCTCCAGCGAATTTCGTCCTGCAATTTCATTTTCAAGCAGCTTGATGGTTATGACGTCGTATTTCCTGAGCTAGACACATCAAACAAAGTTTTGCATCATCCCTCGTTCCCAGAACTCCTGAAGATAGACGTTGACTGTCTCAGAGTGAACCAAAGCGATGTTGTTCGGACGTGGAGGAGATACAGAGAGATTATAAAAAAGTTGATGTAATATTTCCAGTTGCAAATGAGGATCAACTCTATAGTTTTTTAGGAGTTAGTATTGTCACTTTTTCGAGTGGACGAATGAAGGGGCCAGGTGTCAGAATAACTCAAAGAGTGCCAAGCTAACACGTAGAGGGAAAAGTGTTTTGAAGGAGAGTGGCAATAGGAATAACAGTCAGCCGGGAGAACTGTCCGGAGAAAAACAGGAGTCTCTAGGAATCTGGTGGGGGATGTAGAGATGGGAAAAACAATGCAGTTGTAATTAATGTAGGTCAATCTGAAAATGCCTAGTATTAGGCGAAACCCGCATCACGAATAAATAAAGGTATAAAACCGATTCTGCAGCCAAGGGGCCGGCCGGTGTGGGCGAGCGGTTCTAGGCGCTTCAGTCAGGAACCGCACGACCGCTACGGTCGCAGGTTCGAATCCTGTCTCGGGCATGGATGTGTGTGATGTCCTTAGGTTAGTTAGGTTAAAGTAGTTCTGAGTTCTAGGGGACTGATGACCTCAGATGATAAGTCCCATAGTGCTCAGAGCCATTTGAACCATTTTTTTTTTTTCAGCCAACACTGTTGTTTCGCCTCAGAAGTCGTGTTGTCAATCCGCGACAGCCGGCATGTAGCTTCGTCTAGGAGGCGGCAAATTCGCGCCAGTAGCAGAGGCGCGCGCGGGACTCCAGAATGCATCGGAACAGTGGCGACTTTTGCGTCTGCACAATATTCTAGACGTCGGTCGCCGACGCTGTTAATCAACCAAACCGAAAAAAAGCTGAGAAGATGTGACGGGGAATTTGCGCAGCTTTTGTCCCAAGTTACAGTAGCTGCAGTGGATCAGCTAACGTGTAGCTGGGAACACCGCCGGCGGTTAACCCCAAGTGGGAGGCCGCGCCGACGGACGAGCAGCCAGCCTCTCGGGGAGTCAACCTCGCGAGAAACCGATGGCGCGTGAGATGCGTTGCTTTATGTCGGCCGCCCCTAATGTTGCGTGAAGGGTAAGTAGGTAGGAGGCGCGAGATAAGTCTCGGAGGCAGCCGGGCCGGCCCGCCTATCGATTACGGCCCAGGAGGCGAGCAGTGTGTGCCAGCGGTGCGTTCTTCTCACCCTAACCTGCAGGACGGACGAAGCGCGGCCCCGCTCTCTGCGCGCTCCGCCAGTGGCAGTCAGCCCAGAGGCACGCCGATAAATCCCGCGAGCCGGCGTAAATTAAAACGTAACGCCGGAGCTGAGCGTCCATCGCGGTGCGAGTATCGGCGTAACACGCAGCGGCACGCGTTCTGACGCCTCTGACGCGCCGTTACACGCCGCCGACACGGCGCCCAGCTATCGCGCACACGACGCGAGTAAAACGCGTCGCAAAACACACACATAAAAAAAGAGAAAAAAAAGTCGGCTGCGCGTGTAGCGACAACCCGCGCGCGCGTTAGCTGTGTCCGGGGTGGACGGATGTGGTTGTACCGCCCTGCCTGTGCGGGGGATGGGGAGGGGCCAGTGGGGAAGGGGGAGAGACAGAGAGAGGAACGGGGCGCTGCTGAAATTTGACCGTGGCTCATAGCGTGTCCATCGCAGTGCGAGCAGAGTTCCACGTAGTTTGCATTTTTGCTATCTGCCCCGGCTGCAGTGTTCTGCAGCCAACTGCTGAGTCAGATTTTACGTACCACGAGCTCGCTCCCCCTCCCCCCTCCATCCCTTCTGTCCAAACACAGAATTGTATGAATATTATTATTTTTTCAAGGTAAAATATTCTACGATATTAGGTCGCGTCGTGTTCCGCAGCTAACTGTGGACACAAGAAGATCCCGAAGGAGATCCAGGCAGAGGGATCCAAACGTCGAAGAAATTAAATAAGAACATGACGAGGCCTAACACCCTAGAGGCTTTTCCTTGAACGACAACGGTACTGAAAGCCGTCAATTTACAACGAAGACATGACCAGCATCGGCGGCGGGAAATCGGGACTCCAATACGCCGAAACTGGCGGAGGAGGCAACCCAACTCAGTGTAGGAAGGGGATTAAACCTAGAAATACCAGCCCACTTTCCATAACGTGTATAATCAAGGGGGTTAGGCGCCCACTCTAAATGAAATTTAAAAAAAATTCTTTAATTGCTCTTCACTTACATTAAGGCGGCAAAAGTCAAGCGATACCTCCGATCACCATGTCGGATCTCCTTTTCCCCTGCGTAATGCGGCAACTCGACGTGGCGCAGACTCAAGTCGTTGGAACCGTTCATAATTGGGAAGGTGTTGCTGGTGCAGGATGTTGTGCACAAACTGACCTCTCGATTATGTCCCACATATGTTCGATGAAATTCATGTCGGGCGATCTGGATGGCCAAATCATTTGCTCGAATTGTCCAGAATGTTATTCAAACCATTCGCGAACAACTGTGGCCCGGTGATGGAGCACTGTCATCCACAAAAATTCCATCGTCGTTTGGGAACATGACAGTGTTATGAGTAGCTACAGATGGTCTCCAGGTAGCCGAACATAACCATTTACATTCAATGATCGGTTCAGTTGGACCGGACGACCCTGTCCATTGCATGTAAACACAGCCCACAGCGTTACGGAGCCACAGCCACCACCAGCTTGCATAGTGCCTTATTGACAACCTGGTCCATAGATTCGAGGGGTCTGCGCCACACTCGAACCATAGTATCAGCTCTTAGCAATTGAAATCAGAACTCATGTGACCAGGCCACGGTTTTCCAGTCGTCTAGGGTCCAACCGATGTGGTCACGAGCACAGGAGAGGCGCTGCACACGATGTTAGCAAAGGCACTCGCGTCGAACGTCTGCTGCCATAGCCTATTACCGCCGATTTTGGCCGCTCTCTCGTTTTCACATTGATTACTGCGGTTACTTCATCCAGTTTTGCTTGTCTCTTAGCACTGACAACTCTACGCAGACGGCGCTGCTGTCGGTCGA
Source organism: Schistocerca nitens (assembly GCF_023898315.1). NCBI lineage: Eukaryota > Metazoa > Arthropoda > Insecta > Orthoptera > Acrididae > Schistocerca > Schistocerca nitens. The sequence goes on from NC_064614.1 coordinate 1,221,875,659, forward strand.
TAAGTGAAGGTTCAAAAATGTTCAAATGTGTGTGAAATCTTATGGGACTTAACTGCTAAGGTCATCAGTCCCTAAGCTTACACACTACTTAACCTAAATTATCCTAATGACAAACACACACAGCCACGCCCGAGGGAGGACTCGAACCTCCGCCGGGACCAGCCGCACAGTCCATGACTGCAGCGCCCCAGACCGCTCGGCTAATCCCGCGCGGCTGATACGTGAAGGTCATCTGTAACTGCTTTGTCCGTGGTGAGAGGTAATGCCTGAAATGTGGTATTCTCGGCACATTCTTGACACTGTCAATCTCGGCATTTTGAATTCCCGAACGATTTCCAAAACGGAATGTCCCGTGCATCTAGTTTCAACTACAACTCCGTGTTCAAAGTCCATTAATTCCCGTCTTGCGACCATAATCACGTCGAGAATCTTTTTACACGAGTCACCTGAGTACAAGTGACATTTCCGCCAATGCGCCGCCCTTTTGTACGTTGTGTGCGCGGTAGTATCGCCATCTGTATATGTGCGTATCGCTGTGCCATGACTTTTGTCATTTCTATGTACGTTGTGAATGTGAAGGTCGTGTGACGAGGGCCTCCCGTCGATTAGACCGCTCGCCGGGTGCACGTCTTTCGATTTGACGCCACTTCGGCGACTTGCGCGTCGATGGGATGAAATGATGATGATTAGGACAACTCAACAACGAGTCCCTGATCGTAGAAAATCTCTGACCCAGCCGGGAATCGAACGCAGATCCTGAGTACTGACATTCTGTCACGCTCAATGTACGTTAACAACATACTTTTTAAAGAGATGCAGACGTGTAATAAGGGTCCAGAACCTGAACATATCTTTTAGCACATTCATGGCAAAACCAACGCACTGCCAATAACCCAAACTACAATGGATACCTTATGACGACAGCATAAAAAAAATGAAAAATACAAATTTAGTTACTTGTGTTGACTTTTACTCACAACATACTTATATCTCTGCTTCCTCATGATTAATTATCCCGTGAGCAACACAAACCATTCCTATCCTATACAGTTACTGGTGACGAGAAATGATGTCTCTATGCTAATACGAGGAAAAGAAAGGGATGGTTGAGTTCAAACACAACAGCAACTACCTGTACAGTGATCAGCGCGCACCCACAAAAGATAATGTTGCGTATGTAGTGGAACAGCGACTGTGTGGTACACTATGAATCTCTTCCCCGTGGTGTAACTGTCCCTGCTGATATTTATCAAAAATGGTTCAAATGGCTCTGAGGACTATGGGACTTAACTTCTGAGGTCACCAGTCTCCTAGAACTTAGAACCTAACTAACCTAAGGACATCACACACATCCATGCCCGAGGCAGTGTAATGTCTCTTGCAGCGGTCTCTCCGCGATATTTTCAGAAATTTTATAAATTATGTAACTCAGTACATATCTCGAAATATCTCTTCTTATCTTACCGATTCCTAAACTTTAATATACGATGATTATCAATGCAAAGTAGTTTCAAGCCCTATTATTCCTTGGAGCGTCCATTTACTCCATGGAATAGCTTCTCTGCTATCTATGTTTTCTCTTATGAAAAGAATGAAGGAGCTTGCCGATTAGCCGTGAAAGAGGGAGGATGTATATGTATGTATTGTTGAACTAGTCGTCATCTTGATGATATTTTGTATGAGAAGGAATTTAATACATGAACTAAACTAAAGTAGGTGTGTTCGCGTATTATTTAACTGATTATTGTTGACAGTGTCTGCTTACTACGCTGTGTTGCACGGGATCAGTGGGGAACGTCTGATTTACACTGGACGAACCTGCCGTTTTGTATGCTCAAGATATCCAGTTACTTCAAATAAATAGGCTAACACGGTCTTACCAGCAGATCTCCGGTCTTCCCCATGTGATCACCGAAAGTTAATAATTATTACAAATGTTTTTGGGAGATCGACTGACAATTTTCGTCGCACCGAGACTTAGAAATTGCTTCACTGCCTTATGGAATTTAAGTTAAGCTCAGTTTAATCAGGATAGAACGGTATTGAACTGTGTGAATGTGATAAGCCTGCTTTGTAAATGAAAATTCCCTTAACATACGCCGGCCGCGGTGGTCTAGCGGTTCTAGGCGCTCAGTCCGGAACCGCGCGACTGCTACGGTCGCAGGTTCGAATCCTGCCTCGGGCATGGATGTGTGTGATGTCCTTAGGTTAGTTAGGTTCAAGTAGTTCTCAGTTCTAGGGGACTGATGACCACAACTGTTAAGTCCATAGTGCTCAGAGCCATTTGAACCATATGAACCTTAACATACGCATGTTTTTACTACTGATCAGTGAAGCTAAATCAGGCCAGTGTGAGAGAGGTTTTTAAATTTTTTGAATACCACAAAAAAATATTAAAGCAGGATTCGAACCTGCGACCGTAGCGGTCGCGCCGTTCCCGACTGTAGCGTCTAGAACCGCTCGGCCACCCCGGCCGGCTGATGTATAGGTCTCTGTTCAGTGTGTTACGTTTTTTTTGTTAAACTTATGGGAAAACGCTATCCAGTAGTATAGGGGGCGGCAGTTAAGATTTCCGTGAAATATGTGGGCCAAATCTGCAGCGAGAGCTCTTTACTGTGCGTGAAATACCGGATATTCAAACGTCCGCTGAAAAGATTGTTGGTTCCTTCAGAGGGGAAAAGCGCCGCGCTACAACGGCGACGCGCGAAAAAAGGAGACGGCGGAGAAAGCAGAGGAGCAGGGTGGTTTGGGGGTGGGAGCTGGGGACGAAGCGATCGACGGGGAGCAATACAGAGCCGCCAGGGCGGAATGTTTGCGCGTCACACAAGCGGCTGCGCCTAGGCGGTCGGACTCGGTGGCAGGCGGCAGTTCCGATCCTGGAGTCCAGCGTGCGCGGGGGCCCGATGGCGGCACGGCTCACGTGGCGCAGCTGGAGAGGCGAACTCGCAATGGACGCTGCAGCTATCTACCGCGTAGTCGCCACTGCTACCTGAAATCTCTTCCTGCGTGGCCCAGGGACGCTACCTGTTGCAACCATAACAATGCCGCTATGGAAATCTCTCCGCAGATGCTTCTTCCAGATATTACATCTTATCAGGATTTGCAAGCACGGCCGGATGTAAGGAACACAAGAATACAGACGTACTCGTATGTGATTTACGTACGGCGATGCGCTGACGGCGTCATCTCTCTTGCCAATCCTCGTATACCCCCTACACGAGATGCGTGAGAGAAGTAATGAAACTGACAAAAATGCGAGCGATCTGGCAACGATGAGGTATTCCACTTGTATAGACGAGTGTGTTCAACCCTTCCAGATGCTCAGTCCGAGTTTCAGCACCGTAAAGGCATAAAATGATTTTTGAGATTCCCATCAGTGAAGTAGTGTTTCTGTTGTGCATTACTAAAAAGGTACAGTGGAACCTAGAGCAATGTTATGCCATTACGTTTCGTATTAAACTTGGGAATCGACGAATATGACCTTCGAAAAGATGAAAAACGCCTACGGGAAATAATCCTTATCAAGAGGACAAGTATTTCGCTGGCACAAATCATTTTTGGAAGGTCGAGAACTCGCTGAAGATGAATTTCGCTCAGGGTGAACTTCAAAACCCGACGAAAACGTCGAATGTGTGCGTGCTCGTGTGAGATCAGACCAAAGTTCAACAATAAGGATGATATGCGACCTGGAACGCTCAGGAAAATGGTGAATTGTGTGAGAACGGACATAGCAGACAAGTACGATATTGCACAGCCTGTGTTCTAGGCCCTACAGTCTGGAACCGCGCGACCACTACGGTCGCAGGTTCGAATAATGCCTCGGGCATGGATGTGTGTGATGTCCTATGGTTAGTTAGGTTTAAGTAGTTCTAAGTTCTAGGGGACTGATGACCTCAGAAGTTGTCCTATAGTGCTCAGAGCCATTTTGAGCAGTGTGTGATATTCTGATTAGGATGCAGAGTTTCTATGGGCACGCATGCATGTCCAAAGGAACAGGCGCTGCGGCAGCTACAGCCGTTGTGAAATACATTCAATGAATTCGCAATTGAGCTGGAGATGGAATGAGGACAATGAAAATTTGACCGGACCGGGAGTCGAACCTGGATTTCCCATTTATCGCGAGCGGTTACGATGCAAAGCTTCCAAGTCAATAAAAAAAGAAGATACGGTCATTTATGTCACATATTTAGATACTTGCAAGCTCACTCATCTCAACCTGCAGGATACCTACCGACGACTTAGAATCATGAAAATCACCAAGAAGCGTAAGTTTCACACTACAACTGAAGGAAAAAATCCGAAAATTGTTAATCTTTAATTATATCATACAAAAAAATAAAATATTTGCCATTAGTTATCAGACTCTCTGCCCATCCGCCCGTGTTTCTGTTAAGACCCTTTTTCCTCAGCAACGGGTACCCGTATAAAGATCAAATTTATGTCACCACCGTTGGTGGTGTAATCAGTGTTAGCTTCTAAGTCAATGCAATCAAAATATAAGCCCATTTACGCCAAGTATTTTGATAATAGCAAACTAACTAATCAAAACCTACAGCTGGTCTAGATTCATGAAATTTGGCAAGAAGCAAGATTTCACACTACAACCAAAGAAAGAAATCCGAAAATTGTATATTTGTAATTATATCACATGAAAATTTTTTTGTCAGTTGTTATCTGGCTGACTGTTCGTCTCTCTGTTAAGAGCATTTTTTTCTCAGAAACGGGCAGACAAGTTGAAATTTATGTCAGATAGTCACATGGCGGTGTAACAAATGTAAGCTTCTAAGCCAATGCAACCAAAAGATACGGCCGTATATATTGCGTATTTTGACACTCGCAAACTCACTTATCGAAACCTACAGGATATTTCCTGTTTGACTACAATCAAGAAATTCGGCAAGAAGAAAGATTTTACAGTACAAGTAATTGAAAAAAATCAGAATATGTTAATCTGTAATTATATCACACTAAAAATATCTCTTTCGTCGTTTCTTATCTGACTTGAAATTTAGAACATTCTTGAAAGTCTTGGAATTCCTGGGACCGATATCTTGCCAATATCAATGTCGATAACAGGCAAAAAGCGTCAAGATCTTCGATTCCCAAAATGGTTGAACTCTCTATGTACAAAGAGCGTTCAAAAAGTTTTACGTTTCTAATTTTTTTTAATTTTTGCAGGACAGAATTAAATTTTTTGTGAACATACTTGGAACATTCAGCTATATGTGGGTGTATAAAAGTATTTTCTTTTATTTTCATGTGTCATAATCGACCATGAAGTAGAAGTCTGGTTGATACAACGGTCGGTGATGGAGTTCCTCTTCAAGACCGGCGATGGCTCTGCCACATCGATTCACAGGAAGTTGCTCCCTGTTTATGGGGAGGCCACAGTGGATCGCAGCAGTATCCAGCGGTGGTTGCAGAAGTTTAAAGAAGGTGATTTCTGTCTACTGGACAATCCACGACGCGGTAGACAATCGACGGCAGTGAGTGATGTGAATAAGGAGACCATTGATCAAATGGTTCAAATGGCTCTGAGCACTATGAGACTTAACGTCTGAGGTCATCAGTCCCCTAGAACTACTCTCACCTAACTAACCTAAGGACATCACACACACATCCATGCCCGAGGCAGCATTCGAACCGTAGCGGTCGCGCGGTTCCAGACTGTAGCGCCTAGAACCGCTCGGTCACCGCGGCCGCCAGACCATTGATCAAATCATCCAAAATGACAGATGTGTGACGAGATGACAGCTTGCTGAAATGAATCGGTTGTCACTGGGTATCAGTGGTACAGTCACTGGGGTACAGAGAAATGAAAATGATGAGGAAGAATGTGTGCGAGGGTCTCATGAAGACCTTTACTGATGAGTGGAAACAATGATTTAACGGCGTCATTACCAGGGAAGAAACATGGTAGTTTCTGTCCGAACCCGAGAGCAAAACCCAGCCCGTGGAGTCGCGGCATCCGGGTTCCCCCCAAAAGAAGAAACCAAGACTTTCACGTACAGCAAGCCGAAAGGTGATGGCCTCCTACTTCTGGGATCAGTGTGGTGTCATTTTCATTGACTTTTTGGAACCTGGCTCCACAATTAACGGGGACCGTTAGTTTGTCACTGGAAAAATTGCGACGTGCCATCAAGACCCACAGACTACACTTCAGGGTCAGCTCATCAGACTACACCATGACAATGCCAAACCCCATACAGCCCTTATGACGCTGGAGAAAATCAGGAAAATGGGTTGGAAAATTGTTCCTCATCCTCACTACAGTTCGGACTTGTCTCCATCTGATTTTTACCTCTTTGGTCGTCTGAAGGCCCACTTGCGCGGTAAAACATTTGATAGTGAGAAAGACCTTATTTCCTGTGTCAGGCAATGGTGTAACAATAAATCCCCAGAATTTTACCAAAGTGCATTTACATCACGGAAAGGACGTTGGGACAGATGCGTCACAGCTGCTGGAGGCTACATTTAGTAGACTCAATGTATAGCCAAATGTTTCGAATATGTTCACCAAAAATTTAATTCTACTCTTGCAAAAAATAAAAAAATTAGAGACGACTGTGGAAAACTTTTTAAACTCCCTTTTTACATGATTTTGTACGGAACCCTCAGTGCGCGGGTCTTACTAGCATGTGGCTATTTTCTTTCCTTTTTTTTAATGCGGTCGGCCGCTTTTGAAGTAGCGTATTCGCTCCACAGCCGACGGAACTACACAACAGAATTATTGGCAGTAGTGTTCGCGAACAGGTGGCGGTATATTGGCGTTCCATTAGTGCATTACAGAGGCGCCCATATAACAGGTCATGCGCTGTGCACTGCAGTGTAACGCTGGCCTTCTGCAAACTGTAGCCCGTAGTTGTATATGCAATCTGCAGCAGTAATTCTGGCACAACAGCGCTCCGGCGGTCATAGCCTATACCCATACATAGCAGCCACTCGGACACTGGGTTTGCTGTATTCCAGCACATTCATGTCCAGTGTATAGCATGGGGGCTATACACTCACACGCAGATATACGGCGCTTTTAGGGGTCTCATGTTGACTAAAATCACCTACATCTACACACAGCGAATCAGTGTGAAATGCCTGGCAGGGGGTACTTTTTATTGCGTCGTGTATTAAGATTTCACGGAGCGAGGGAAGAATTCCTGCTCGTACGCCTCTGTACGATGTGTTACTTCGGAAATTACATCTACACTATCCCCAGTTTTTGTAACTCTGTCAGATACTGCAAAGGACTTGGAAGATCAGTTGAAGGGAATGGACAGTGTCCTAAAAGGAGGATATAAGATTGACAAAATCAAAACAAGGATAAGCGTGTGTAGTGGAATTAAATCAGTTAATGGTAGGGGAATTACATTGGGAAACGAGATACTAAAAGCAGTAGATGAATTTTGTTATTTGGCCAGCAAAAGAACTGATGATGGCCGAAGTAGAGAGACTACACGATAATAACATTTGAGAACATCCTGGAACATTGTAGAAAATATTCGACCCCTCTGGAAGAGTCCATAACATTCTTCAACACTTTCAAATATTCTAGAACATTTTGTCTCGAACCTTCTGGCCAACTAAGCCTCTTCGGCACTCGATTCGCTGCCGATGCACGGAGTACCAATAAGAAGTCCATTAGTACGAAGCGCACCTTTGACACCCATCTGTTCGAACCAAACCCCTGCAGTTCCAAACCGAAACCTCCTTCTTGAATGGAGGCTTACGATACAACGTAATGTCATTGGGACTGTGGGAAAACGGTTGTGGAGCTGTTGCAGTCTGCACGGACAAAATATACATTTGCATGTCGATTTTGACACACCTCATAACGCGGAAGGAGAACTAAGTTTTATTACCTTGGCTTACGAATAGAGCTGCCGTCTACCGAAACTATTGTTCGGTAGTTTTGGTACAGTACATAAGTAACGTAGTAAATGGTAGGATTATCGATGTATGGGTAGCGTGGGTAGGGAAAGAAACACAATTGAATGTGTGAGAGAAGAATGGCAGCCAGCGACGTCTCTGTTTTTTTTTCTTCTTTGTTTGCTTGTTTTGCATATAATTAGAACAGCACATCATTCAGTGTTAGTTCACTGTGTATTTCAGAACCATAAAAAATGTAAATTACGTTCTATAATTTAAAAAAAGCTGCTCGCGTAACTTCTGCGCTTTTATGTAACCAAATCAATTAGTTTTTACGCTACTGCAGCTGACATGCAAAAACACAAAAAATCTATATAATTATTGGTATTTTGTACTCAACAGAACATTGTTCATTACAATCAAAGGAAAGAGCTTTCTTTAATAATTGATAAGTGCAAAAATTGTTATGAATAACATAAATATGTTTTATGTAAGTTTGACCAAGAACTGAAGTAATGTTTGATACGTTTTATTTTTTTAGTTTATATTTTTGAGGAAATTTCGTTTTCTAGCGCTATATGATGAGTCTGTATTGTTTTTTATTTATCTTGCAACATCCCCGTATTTCACGTTACAAACCAACAATTTTTGAGTGAAACCCGAATTAAACATTACCTACTCGGTTTTGCTACAAATATTATTTGAGCAACACACAGGAGGATAATATGTAGCACAAAAATGTTCAGTAGGTTACATGGTCCTTTTATTTCCTCACCAAGTTTCGAGAAGGTTCACCGCATCCGTTTTCTAAGGGAATCTAGTAAGACATTGATCGCATATACAAACAAAGCGATCGAAATAAGGTGACACACAATAGATATGCAACACACGTACCGGGCAAGTAAGGCGTTTATGATCTCAACTGAAAACTACCGTAGTTTACGCTTACTATAGTCTGCTGTAATCTACGTTACATTTACAACTCTACTTATGACACTATTCCTAGCGCAACTGTGTGTGGCAATATTTATGACGAAATAATGTACGTGCCGAATAACGACCAAGTGAAATATCGGTGATGACGTACAATCAGCGGATGAAGCTCGTCCCGTTATGGGTACAGTGGGCCAGCAAAGAAGGAACTGGTGCGAGAGGAGACGCAAGCGGTGTACGTTGTGCGCTGCTCTGCGCGACGCGGGGGCGTACGGAAAGGTCAGCCCCACGGCTGAGTGGACAGCGTCCGAGCGTTAGGGGGACGAGGGGGGGGGGGGGGGGGAGGTGGTGTCAGCGTCAGCATCAGCAGGAGCGGAGATAATATCAGCCGCAGCGTGCAGCACGCGGGCTGATGTCTGGCCGGGTCGGGAGTCCGCGGGACCTAGTTCGCTCGAAGCTCACACAGATGGCGCGCGCGGTACGGACGCTGAGGCGCTGAGCGTCCGGCTATGTCAGAGCAGAGGTGGTGCTCGCCGTGATGACTGCAAACAAGTCAGAAGGAGGAGTGGGTGACCTAGTCATTTCTCAGGCCGTGCGTCTGCGAGGGTAGAGATATTAGAACGACAGACATATTACTAAAGTTGTATGGAGTAAACCCTGAACATGGAAAATCTTCGACCGAGAGTATAGTAAGAGTCGAAGAAAAAATGGTTCAAATGGCTCTGAGCACTATGGGACTTAACATCTGAGGTCATCAGTCCTGCAGAACTTAGAACTACTTAAACCTAACTAACCTAAGGACATCACACAGATCCATGCCCGAGGCAGGATTCGAACCTGCGACCGTAGCAGTCGCCTAGAACCGCTCGGCCACCGCGGCCGGCTAGAGTCGAAGATCATGAGAGGATTATCTACAGAAGGTGTCCCATAAATATTGCAACAAACTTTGAGGGCTTGTAGAGGGAACCTTGAGGAACAAATCGAGGATAGGAACTCAAGTCCGGAATCGTCATCCAATTACGCAACAGATCGTCGAAGTTACAGGCGCCTGCCGTTAGGCTACCCCTTCGCCAGCAAATGTGACTGTACGCTGCCGGACCGTAGGCGGACCGTCTCGCAATGCCGTTTGTTGTTCAGTGATCGCGACTGATTGCCTCGATCGTCACTGGAGAAGATGGAACTAGTTCCTTCGTAGACAGGCCTTGTCTCCTGTGAATACGATACTCGGTTGCCTTGGTGGATGACAGTTCCGGACAAAGCGTATATCCGCAGTTTATTTTTCTCCTTTATACTGAAAAACAATGGAGATTTTAGAGGGTTGAAGGAGAAAAATGAACTACAGATGGAAACCTGTGCCTCAAACCGTCATTCAACATGGCAACAGAACATCGCTTTCACACGAGACAAAGGTCTGTCTACACAGCGGCGGACTGCCATTCAGAACAGCAGCGCAGATTTTGAATTCCCCTTGCAATAGTCTGATTCCCATTATCCGAGTTCTCAATCAATCACTGATGAAATTCTCTCCGCTTGTCAACTGATCAGCGTCGTCGTTTTGAAGCAAGGTATCAACGTGTCACCTACACGTCATGTTCTCCTCCTGACGATGACGAGTAGGAAATGCGTTGAAACGTTATTTCTATATAGACGCTGACATTCGACCGATGAACCGAGCAAATTTCATCTGTGAAATTCATTGATAAACTCTGCATTCCTGAACTGCTGCATCGCGAATAGCAGTGTAGCTACTTTACTAAGATCAGAACTATGCTTGCCTAGTAACATATCTCAACGATTTTCATTCAAAATATATTGACAAAGAATATAAAGCTAAAATATCGCAGGTTGTATTGTAGGAAGAACGAAACTAACTTTTAACGTACTGTCAGTATTTATCTGAAGATGAATTTAGGTGGAAACATGTAGCGACATATTTTAAAATTAAATACTTTGTGTTGTTTCATACCATTAGTAGTCGCCGCGGAATCAGTCCACATGGAGATAAATATCATTTTATAAGAAAAAATCGAGAAAGTCATTGGCAATACATAGTTCATTATGTTTAAATTTTAATGGCAGCTCAGACTCGTCTGTGTTCTGGAAAAAGCTGATAAGACAACAGGTGCAGAAAGTGTGTTCATCGAGTGCAGTTGTTTGGGTTCTTAGCAGCATGAATTACTAAAGAACTGATATCTCCAACATTCAGTAGGAATAAATTATAACCACGGAGCATTGGCGAGTGCGTCTTGCGCAACTGCAGAGATCACACAACTTGTGGCACATGTCTGCATCTTCCGTCTTTCTGCGTTGCCCGTCCCTTCATCAGCACAGTCATCATGGACGAAACTGCCTTTCTTAGGAAAATACGATACAAGGTTACACGCTTTTCTGAAGGCAAACATAATTGGTCCCTCTGGACGCTTGCACGGCTTCGTGAACTGAAGTGTCAATTCCATTCCGCAAAAATATTTAAATAGGACAATAACTAACATGTACCTAAGAAAACAATAGAACTAATAGAAAGTAAGACTTCAATAATAAGAAACTATTTGAGAATATGGTTGTAATGATTTGCTTTTTCTTATTTCTCCGAAAGGCAACAATGCGGATTATATCCAACGCCACAGCTCGCGTAGGCTTCTCACTGTTGATCATTCTGCCACCGTTGCTGTAGTCGAAATGAAACAAAGGAGTAACGTAGTACCCTGGACTGCAGGGAGTTGCTCGGGGCATGCGATTCCTAGCTCCATAGAGATTAAAAGGAAAGGGAAAGAATATACATTCGTGCGGTTGTCAGTCCACGTTGGACTACTCTACATTAAGAGTAGAAGAGATGTATTCGGAATTGCGAATACAGTTAGACTTCAGCTGTAGGATTTGTTCTTGACAAACGAAAATTTGTGCAGAACCGGGAGTAGAACCCGGATTCCTCGCGGTCGCATTAACCACTTCGGCTGCCCGAGCACGCTTCGAGGACCGACCCGGGCCTCCACATGTTACGGAGTGCCCACGTCCTGCACTCGCGCAACTATTGCGATTCACTCACGGCGAAAGACCTTATTACTACTGTCGCGGTCTGTCCGGGCATGTAATACTATTTGCGGTCTCGCACAGGCAATGCAAATAGAATTATTAGTGAAGCTGTCTGATAGCAAAGCGTAGCTGAAGCAAACTAGGTTGGGTTTGGGAGACAGTCGCAGTGCGCAGGTATTATGCGGCTGACGGGAAGGCTGCCAGTGACACGCGGTGTTTGCGAACCGGCGGCGGCAGCTGAAAAAGGCATCGGGACCGCCGATTGCGCGCTTAAAACCAATTAATTAGCGGCGCCGGGCGGCCGCGTATGTAAATGGAGCTGTCGGAAGAGATCCAAAACGGAGTGCCAATAACACGGCCGCCCACAATTAATTACGGCGCGCGCTTTGTGCCGTGGCGGCGGCGGCGCGCGGCGGCCCTCTGCCACCGAGACGCCGGCAGCCGCGCTGCGTAGCGGAGCGTCGCTTCGCGTCGCATCGGCGGAACGCGCCGTCGGCAGGTGGCCGCAGCCGTTTCCACGGCACCTGCTCAGAGAGGCAGCAGGTAAGGCATCCGCGAAGAAAAATGGAAAATACTTAGGAACTAGCTGTTATTCGCGGCTACGCTCGCATATCATTAGTTTTGTTTGATACATGAAGGTAAGTAAGTAAGCTACTGCACGTGCAATAACGTCAGCTGCTCTCACGCGTCTGCCTGTTCGGTTAAGCGTAGCACGACGCATAGGCGCGCCCGCACCTCTCCAACTTCCCCGAAGCACGACGACGTGACACGCATACGGCACACCTGCCGAGCGGTGCATGCAGACGGGTATACCCTGGTACGAGCATTGAAATAGCTATACAGTATAAAGTATGTACATTATGCAACAAATTCAATAATTTTGTAACATGGTTTTAGTTCACTCCTGTAAAAAAGTGTTCCATCTCCTGCTTCACACTTTCGATTATTCATTTTATTTTTTATTTTTTAGTTTCTACAGTAGCCTATGTTCATTCTTAGGGTTCAGACTATCTCAATATCAAATTTTATCGAAATCGCTTCAGCGATTTAGTCCTGAAAACGTTAATAAAAGCATTTTCACAAGTAAGTATGAATACGATATTGCAGTCCCTGTGATATTCTGATTACGATGCAAAGTTCCTTTGGACATCCATGCATATTCAATGGAACTTTGCATCGTAATCAGAATAACATGGGCACTGCAATACCGTATTTATCCGCCGATAACGGGCAAGCGACTTTCAAGTACAACGTCTGACCTGGAGGGGAATATACATAATTGAGTACGAGTGTAGGTCGTAGAAGCATGGCTTCGGGTCTGGCCTGAGTCGTGCAGGGATAGCCAATTGGTAAGGTTCGCGATAAGCGGGAAATTCGGGTTCCAGTCCCGGTCCAGACAAATTTTCATTGTCATTCCATTCTACAACTGATGGTTGTTCTTATTCGCAGTTGCGAATAGCTTTTTCAAACAGCAAATTTTTTTCCTGATTCTTCAAATCGACAAGTAACTTCTACTACACACTTCATAAATTAGCGTATGTTCTTCGTTAGCATCCAAGCTATCTCCAAATGATTTACGATCAAATAACTTTTGGTATTGGGCCGTGTTACCGTAACTAGTAAAACAGCTAAATTGGCGACGTTTCGAACTATTTGCTGCGGTCCTCTTCAGGACATTTCAATGAAGAGGACCGCAGAAAGTCGGTCGAAACTTCGCCAATTTAGCTGTTTTGGTAGTTACAATGACGCGGCCCAATACCTAAAATTATACCTCCGCACCAAATTTCATCAAAAATAGGTAACAGACAAACAAAACTTTCGCATTTATAAAACTTTAAATCACTGCCACGCGTCGTTCGTGTTACCTGTGAAAACCTCGTGAAAATTCGTTTAGTAGTTTTGGAGATTAGCATGTTCTAACAGACATGATGGTTTTAGATAAATTTTTAAGATAAGTTAGCCTTTCCCGTGATCCGATTTTGATGAAAGAGAGCATATATGTTCCCTCCAAGTCACGCTTAAGTCACCTGTGAAAACCTAATGAAAATTGGTCTGGCAGTTCTGGCGATTAGCTTGTTCAAACAGACAAACGAGACACGTCGGTTTTGCAATTTTATTATTAGTATGGATATAGATGTAGGTTAGACGCACTGTAAGAGCACACCAGGTTGCACGCGATAGTACTTAAGTGGATGCTGTGAGTGCAGTGAATATAACCGGGAAGTCGCCGACGCCGGAATTGACTCGTAGCAGGGAATGACCATAAGGAGTGGATCTGTAGCCAACAACGTGACAGCTATGGCAGTACCAATAGAATGAATGAGAGCTTGTGGGTGACTCACGTGGGTCTCCCAACAAACGCAGGTCACGCACTAGGAACGGTGTGCCCGATCCGTCAAGTCCCATTGGTTGACACCCCTGGGACTGCGTACGACGGCGCTGCATACCTGTGGAGCCATCTCTAGGCTGATACGCGTTGTATTCAGTTTTGTTTTGAGGATGATTCGGGGTTCGTGGAACTCGAGTTCTAAAGGTTTGGCATGTTGCCCTCAGCAATCGGCGACTCATTCGGAGAGACGTAAGTAATGTTAGCACAGGTTACAGTTGTAGAAGTCTGGACAGGGGCTTCCTGAAGAATGTAATTTCATTAACCCTGAGGTGTCACAGTAGTTAAGATCAGGAACTACTTGTAAGCCGTCTGCTACGATGGAAGTGTAGATGATCAACAGAAATGTTATATGTGCCGTGGTTTACGAGTTTCTATGGATTTTCCTTTCTATTTTATTTTTAATTTCACCAATTATTATAAATGCTTAAACTACGTTACAGCTAAGGTATAGAATGTTTAGCACTTTTAAGTGATACTGGTAAGTGTACAGGGTGTCCCAGAAATGTTGCGACAAACTACGAGGGCTACAGAGTGTTTCTTGGAGAACAAATGGAGGACAGGGTCCCCTGTACGTAAACTTCATACAACAACGCTGCAGTGTTCGAAATTATAGGCGTCGGCCGCCTGCCACTAGGCTAACCGGTCGGCAGCAAACGTAACCTCATACGCGGACGGATCCTGGGCGGAATGTCTCGCTATGACGTTTGTTATCGCAACTGATTGCGACGACCGCCAGTAGAGACGATGAAGCTAGCTGCTGTCTAGGAAGGCCTTGTCTCCTACGCTCTGTTGCCTCGAGCGATGACAGTTTCGGAAACTGGTTTCCATCCGCACATTTTATTTTTCTGCTAGAACTCTCTAAAATCTCCGGTGCTTTTCGGTATAAAGGAGAAAAATCAACCGCGGATGGAAACCTGTGTCTGAAACCGTCACCCCCCTGAGGCAACAGACCTTCGCATTCATGGGAGACATCTTCTTTCTACGCAGCAGCTAGCTAGCTCCATCTTCTTCATTGGCGATTATGGCAAGCAGTCACTATCTCGTACCGCGAGGTTCGTCAACGATCGATTCTTGATCTTCCTAAACTAAACAACATGCAATCTGGAGTCTAGGCAAAACACTCTCTCAAGGCACCCGGTTCGATTTGCCATTAAATATTTGAGATCTGCGGTGGGGTTGTTCCAGTTGGTTACAATGCTCTTCCTAAGACCAATTGGGAAGATGCTTGCAGAAGCAGTCGCTAGTGGGCAAATAGATCAAGCGTACGAGATGGTGCCACCCTGGGTGCACGTGGAATCTCTTTTTCTTGCTTGTTACACCACGCACAGCTCCGAACAAAGTTTGTCTGTGGAAGAAATGATGCTAATCTTGTTGTAAGGTACCCTACAATGGGTTCATCACTTTACTCGTCAGATCATGGTCCGGTACACTGATTAGACTCTTTCAGGAACGACTCGATTAAATACGTATGCATCGTGCGTTTTGCCCTCCGAAATAGTGTTTAGCGCGTTCGTTCCGGCATCGGCGCTCGGCTAATTAAGCTCGTAAGAGTTCTTTGCAGCTGTGGACACTGGACCGGAACCGCACGTGATACCATTCCCTCCGCTAACTCGGCGCATCGGCAGTCTGCACTCTCGAGCTAAATTACTTTTTTGTTTCACAATCAACAAGTCCGTAACGAAGTTGGCTTTCCGCTGGGGATAAAGTATGTAGATTAGGTTCAGTGTTGCATCAGACGCACAGAACACCGCACAGTGGTAGGTAAATTTCTCTCACTTACTTAAACTACGCTAAAATGAAATCTGAGAGAAAATTAACATCTAATTCTGATGTTCTAGTCGAAAGGTATGAAATGTCATCTGCGGTTCCGATTGTCTGCGTAAGCAGTCCAAAACGTCGAAATGAACTATATATTCATTGGCGATTTTAAACTGTTTCCAAAGAAATGCAGAAAATGATAAAATTATACTTGCCTAAATATCACTTGCAGCCATCAAGCGCCGGCCGCGGTGGTCTAGCGGTTCTAGGCGCGCAGTCCGTAACCGCGCGACTGCTACGGTCGCAGGTTCGAATCCTGCCTCGGGCATGGATGTGTGTGATGTCCTTAGGTTAGTTACGTTTAAGTAGTTCTAAGTTCTAGGTGACTGATGACCACAGATGTTAAGTCCCATAGTCCTCAGAGCCATTTGAGCCAGCCATCAAGCTCTAGCCGGTTCCTGTTGTTTAAAACGACCAGTATTTCGCCAGAGTCTCGTGCTGGCTATGAGAACACTTATAGCTTCGAACTCAGTAACTCAAATTGGACACGTAGATTTACGTACACAGATTCTCGTATCAAGTATGCATGTTCTCATAATACATAAACTGCCTCTGTTCTTTGACAGATATGCTTCATAAGTTTGCAATCACGAAATTAGTAGTTGCACTGACTGGTTGAATACGAACCGAAACTCAAGGAAAAGCGTATTGCTATTTCTCATATTGGTCACACGGCAACTGTTAGTAATTTTTATTGAACTGTAGTACGCGTTGCACCAAAATCTCTCCACAAGGTACCCGGCGCTTAGGCCACTTTCAGTTGCCCACAACTGACATTGTTGTTAATTACTCTACATATAAATGCTTTAAGTGTTTTATGGTACTTCTGATACGTCTATTACAGTTGTGAATACTTCAAAGTGGCCTAAGGGCCGAAAAGAGACGTGGAGGAATTTTGGTAGAACCCAACACTGTGATCCAGTGAAAAGGCATAGTGTTGATGTTGAATTCAATAGCCTTTTGTTGTTGTTTCTTACAATGGTCGTCGTCTTCTGCATCTCAGCTCCTCTACTTTTCCATCTGTTCCATCTTCTTCCTGAAAGACGTTTGAATTCATTGCATCTTTAATACGTTGCATCCATCGTCTAGGTCATCTTCCACGTTTTCTTCTCTTGGCTGGTGTCCATTCGCACTCTTTTTCGCTATCGGTTATCATCCACTCGTTGGAGGTGGCCTAGCAGATTCATATTTTGCTGTTACGCCATCGGAAACAATGTCTTTTTCTCGTATTCTTTCATTTCTGACGCGTTCCAGTCTGGATATACGACGACTTCTTCGCCAAAAATCGATCTATAGGGGCATGAGTTTATTTTTCCTCTTTTTGGTTAGCTCCAATATTTCAGCGCCATAAGTGATGATACTCTCCACGACTCAATTCCACAGCAAGACATTCCTTTTATTTGTAATTTTGTCACTCCATAACAAGGAGTTAAGTTGGCCAATTACACTTTTTCCATACACAAATTTTAATTGCGATGTCTTTTATGCTTCTTTCATTTCTCGTAATAGTGACGGCCAAGTATTTAAATTGTCAGACATTTTCAATTTTGCAGAACACTACACCCAAATTTTCTCATTCATCTTCTTCCACTACCATGTATTTCGCCTTTTTGGCGTTTAGTGTCAGCCCACATATTTCTTCGTCCAGTTTCCTGAACATACAGCTGCAGTCGTCTTCGTCTCACGCTGTCAGGACCTGGTCATCGGCGAAGAGTGAGGTATATAGTATTTCTTTTTCTACAGGTCCCTGGTTCGATTCCCGGCCGGGTTGGGGATTTTCTCTGACCGAGGTCTGGGTGTTTGTGTTGTCCTCATCATTGCATCATCATTCGTGGCAGTGGGTAGATTGGACTGTGTGAAAACTGGGACTTTGTATGAGGGCTGCTGACCTCCCAGTTGAACGCCCCACAAACTAAACATCAACATCATCTTCTTCTACAGGAATTCCCACTCCACCATATTACAATAAACATGCTGAGACAGCTTCAGATGCCAATAATACGTTATTTGTGGTACTATACTCATCAACTCCACCCATGAACCATGGACCTTGCCGTTGGTGGGGAGGCTTGCGTGCCTCAGCGATACAGATGGCCGTACCGTAGGTGCAACCACAACGGAGGGGTATCTGTTGAGAGGCCAGACAAACATGTGGTTCCTGAAGAGGGGCAGCAGCCTTTTCAGTAGTTGCAGGGGCAACAGTCTGGATGATTGACTGATCTGGCCTTGTAACATTAACCAAAACGGCCTTGCTGTGCTGGTACTGCGAACGGCTGAAAGCAAGGGGAAACTACAGCCGTAATTTTTCCCGAGGACATGCAGCTTTACTGTGTGATTAAATGATGATGGCGTCCTCTTGGGTAAAATATTCCGGAGGTAAAATAGTCCCCCATTCGGATCTCCGGGCGGGGACTACTCAAGAGGACGTCGTTATCAGGAGAAAGAAAACTGGCGTTCTACGGATCGGAGCGTGGAATGTCAGATCACTTAATCGGGCAGGTAGGTTAGAAAATTTAAAAAGGGAAATGGATAGGTTAAAGTTAGATATAGTGGGAATTAGTGAAGTTCGGTGGCAGGAGGAACAAGACTTTTGGTCAGGTGATTACAGGGTTATAAATACAAAATCAAATAGGGGTAATGCAGGAGTAGGTTTAATAATGAATAAAAAAATAGGAGTGCGGGTTAGCTACTACAAACAGCATAGTGAACGCATTATTGTGGCCAAGATAGACACAAAGCCCATGCCTACTACAGTAGTACAAGTTTATATGCCAACTAGCTCTGCAGATGATGAAGAAATAGATGAAATGTATGACGAGATAAAAGAAATTATTCAGGTAGTGAAGGGAGACGAAAATTTAATAGTCATGGGTGA